>NW_021241922.1:0-2569 GCF_002162155.2 Triticum dicoccoides | reverse complement strand
TTCAAGTGACAACCCACTACCTCAAAATGGTGACCAACGTAGCACTTTCCCCTCATATTGGTACCCAACGAATGGACACTTTCCCAGCAAACTCAGGGTATGCTAAATTGGTTATATATTGCTACCAAAGTATTGGAGGCCATTTAAATGCGGAAGGCGATGGGATGCGACCTCCGCTGGGGGACACACTACCTCGCACCGCACGCTTGACTATTCCAGACTCGATTATGTTGGGTACATTGCTTCTCCATGCAAGGACCAAGCCGCCAGACTGGGCATGGCGCATTCAGGCCTTATGTTCATGATGACATCACTCAACGATTCATGATGTGTCATGGTTTCACTGAAACGGGCTCTCCGGAAGTAAGCCATCTTGGACAACAAACCCATATTAGGAGGTCGGACGCATCGTATGGCTAGCTTCAGCTTCCCCCTCAAGCTTCCAAGCACTAAAGATCGTGTCATTCTCTTACCTTGTAGGAGAGACGACACTCAATTTTTGCCTTTTAGGAATCCTCAGGAGCCCTTCAAGACCTCGCCAAGCAGTCCCAAAATGGCGCATGATGTTTCACATCACCATGGATGCAGGCAGTTCTTGACAAACTACGGGGTACATACGGTACCACATACTAGGGGTATATCGCAAGACAAGGAGTCAGCCCACCAGGCTTCACCGGGACCCACCATGCCATAACTTGGACTAGATCCCTTACCTTGCTAGTAGCCCTCCTCTCGAAAACCCCACCAACTTGGTTTGAAAGATGATCCCGAAGATCACGGCGGCCTCCCAAGTCGGTCCTAAAGGACTAGGACTCCCGACAACCCAAGGCCTCGTTCCCCCTTTATGATGTGAGGCTAGGGCTAGCTCATACCATCCAATCTGTAGTCTCGATACACCTATGATATACCATTATAACCGCCTCATACGAGGCATTACCAAGAATTAACAAAGCAGGAATAGGGTATTAACTCCACTGTGAGGGAGTAAACCTAGGTGAAAGCTTCATGTGGCTTCCTGTCTGTACTTTCGGCTGTGCGTGATACCCTATCAAGATTACTGCAAGTATGATGCACAAACATAGTTCAACTCAAAATCATACAATACAAAAAAATAATATACATTTCAATTCCTAACTCTACAATGCAAATAATAATCTTACACAATTCAACTCAAAATAAGGGAACATTAAAAGACTATTAGACAATTGCATCATCATCATGATGATCATCGTGAATGTAAGGCTCTGTCGATGGTACTTCACCACCCTTGTTTGTTGATATTGACACCGTAGACACAATATTGTCAACTCAGTTATAATCGTCCTCTTCGACTTTTCCTTCCATACCAAAGATACTTCCTTTTAAAGGCACTGCTTTTATTTCTCGTATGCCTCGTTGTAGAAGACTTGATGAACAAATTGAGCAAATACAAATGGCTCATTCTTGTAGGCAACCTTGTCGATATTGACAGTGGTATGACCATTATCTTTACAATTAACTTAATATTTGATAACCCGTTGACATCAAAAGGATGGAATTCTAGAGTCCACATAGTCCAGCTCCCATATCTTATCTATGAAAATATTATATAGATGTTTGTTTTTCTTATTGCCTAGCAGAGCTTGTAGGGTAATGCCTGGATTCTGAGTCTATGACCTACCGTCATTTTCTTTCGTAGCAATCGTGTAACCATTGATTACATACCACTCATATCATCTAACTTCCCATGTTGGGCCTCTGGCTAGATCAACATGATCTGGATCAACTCGTTGAGCCAAACATAAGCATTCTCTGGACCTACTACATAACTTGGTAGCCTGCAATTACTCCACAGAATGTTGTGTTATACTTCGCACACAGAATTTGCAGGTATTCTTCTTTATAAATGTCCGCCTTTTTATGTGTTTCCACAAACTATAACGGGTATGCTGATATTCTGTCCAATCTTGTGTGACTTGACCTTTCCCGTCATTCTAAAACCACCTTTCTAGTTGTCTTATTGATGCCCAATGAACAGACACTTTCCTAGTGAACTTGGGGTCTTTATAACCAGGGGAATTTGATTATTTGCCACCCTTTACTTTGGACTTTAACAATTTGCCACTAGTTAGATGGTAAGTGACCTGGTGACACTTTTTATCTAGGTGTTTGATATTTTGCCCTCTCTCAGGTGGGTCCCACAAAAAAAGGACGAATCTACCCTTCCTCTTGATTGACCAGGAATAGAGGAGTTGCGGTTGTTCTCATCCCCTCCCTCCGTCTCTCGCACGCAGGGTCAAAGGCAACAATGGCGGTTGCTGGACGGCGGCGGCGACCCTGGTGAGTCTCTCTTTCTCTCCCGCTCCCTCCCTCTTTCCCGCTCCCTCCCTCTCTTCTCTCTTGCACATCTCGGCGGTGCCCTAGGGTTAGGGTGACCATCAAGGGGAGCACGCAGCGCCCCGCAGAGCCCCCAGCTCCCCACGCGTCGGTGAGCACTGCTGCACCTGGAATTCGCCATGTGCTGTTGTTGTGTGAGCGGGGGCTGAAATTCTCATGTTTGTGCTTCTATTGCGGCCTCTATGTGCTCATG
>NW_021241921.1:0-822 GCF_002162155.2 Triticum dicoccoides | reverse complement strand
GAAGTTGAGAGAGAGTTGCACCTCTTTATAAGGTGAGCTCTTCTACCACTTGTATGAGCATGAGAAGAGGAGACTTACACGCGCGCTCCTCCTCCTCGCTCACCTCGCCTCGTCACGACGCGCCGCGGGTTACGGGATTGAGCCGAGCCGAGGACAGAGCTATGCACGTTGTCTATATTTTTGCTGCTCGGGAAAATTAATGAGTCATTAATTAATAATTAACGGACGCATTAATTAATGAACTGTTTCCGATTCTTTTGGATCGTGAGGACTCGGATGTGGGGTTTACTCCCACGACCTGCCCGGCCCGCACTATATAGTCAGGCGGACGTCTACCCTAGCCGCCGCCGCCTCGTATGGTTTCTCACCACCGTTCCAGATCATTGCGCCGCCAAGCAAGTCTTCTCCATCCCTCCTTTCGGCGTGCACCGGGAGAAGGGACATCAGGCCTCCGGAACCCCGCCTCTCGTGATCCCATACGGGAGAGGGGCGATCAGGTTTTTGGGGAGCGGACTCGCGCGACTGCTGGTAGCGAGGACTTCGCGAACAACGACTTCTTCCCCGACCTCGGCAACCTCATCCTCAACGACATGGGCGACAACGTCAACGCTGGCGGTGCTGCTCCCGCTGCACCGTATGTGATTCTATCCTTCCTGTCCGAGATCGTAGTAGAATTCATGTTTCTAGTATGTTCCCTAGATGTGATCTGTTCATCTGCTATGCTAGTTCGCATGATTAGTTTAATCTCTGCTACTTAAGTCATGATTTATCTTCTAATTATTCGGATTAAATCTTGTAGTAACTTGCTCATATTTCCAACAA
>NW_021241920.1:0-2808 GCF_002162155.2 Triticum dicoccoides | reverse complement strand
TTCTCGGCGATTTGCAGCGCAGCGGAGAGACGGCTCTGATACCAAACTGTCACGACCTAGGGTCGGCAAGGTTCGACGGCAACGAGCCGGAGTGTGCAGGTGGAGGAACAAGGAGAAACGGAGACGAGAGGGGAATAGAGATACAGAGCAGAGAGGATAAGAGCAGAACGAGAGGCTTAGAATGTTTTCATTTCAAACTTGGTGACCGTCATCGTTTACACGCTTGCTTATATAATGCAAGTATTACACGGCTCGTAGGCCCACCCACTCAAGCCCACCGCACCTAGGCCCAACCGATCGCTTCATTCAAACCTCCTTGTCTCTCTTGCGCGCGTTGCCTGCCTTCTAAACTGCCTCACCGCCAATCGCCTGTGAGCCATTGCTTACAGTACCCGCCCCTGAAGAACCAGCTTGTCCCCAAGCTGGTGCGTCGGGAAACCTGGCCTTGAGCACCTCATAGTCTTCCCAGGTTGCGGACGCCGCTGGTAGAGTAGCCCATTTGACTAGGACCTGCAAATGCGCGGCATTCCCTTTCTTGACCAAGCGACGATCGAGCATCTCTTCAGGGATGACACCTGGTGCTGTCAAAATCCACCGGCACTGGTAATGTGGTGAACACGGGTGTGTGATCTGGCACATGGCCCTTTAATTGGGAGACATGAAAAACCGGATGCACTTGACTCCCTTGTGGCAGTTCCAGTTTGTAAGCTGCATTCCCAATCTTGGCCACAATTTTGTATGGTCCAAAATACTTGAGTGCCAGCTTGTGACAGGGTCTGTTTACCATAGTTGATTGAGAATACGGTTGCAGTCTCAAATACACCATCTCCCCTGGTATGAATACTCTGTCTGAGCGCTTTTGGTCAGCAAAATGCTTGTACTTGCTCTGGGCCCTTGCCAGATTATCTTTCAGAGCAAATGTGTGTTCAGTGTGGGTGGCCATCCATGCTTTGACATCTGGATGTGGAGACACAGGATGTCCTGCTAACTGACCTATGTTAGGAGCATGGCCATACAGGGCCTGGTATGGTGTACACCCCAGAGAAGAATGATATGTAGCATTGTACCAGAACTCAGCCTATGGCAGCCAGTGTGCCCACTTAGCAGGACAGTCATGCACTGCACATCTGAGGTACATCTCTAGGCACTGATTTACTCGCTCCGTTTGCCCATCTGTTTGAGGATGGTATGCTGTACTCATTTGCAACTCTGTTCCCCACACTCCAAAGAGTTCTTTCCAAAATGGACTGGTGAAAATCTTGTCTCTGTCTGACACAATAAACAGTGGCAATCCATGCAACTTGACAATATTGTTGAGGAACACTTTGGCTACTGATGCTGCAGTGAAAGGGTGCTTCAGAGGGAGAAAATGACTTACTTTAGTCAATCTATCCACTACCACTAAAATGGTACTGTAACCATCTGATTTAGGGAGCCCCTCAATGAAGTCCATACTGATTGCTTGCCAGGGACTGTCAGGGACAGGCAGAGGTTGTAACAGGCCTGGTTTCTTGCATAACTCATGCTTGGCCTGTTGGCAAATGGCACATTGTTTGACAAAATTTTCCACAACTACTTTCATACGTTCCCAACTGAACAGTTGCTTCACTCTATGATATGTTGGAAGAATACCAGAGTGTCCTCCCACAGGACTTGCATGAAAAGCCTGAATTAACTTTGTTTGGAGACCAGCATTTGCTCCCACCCAAATCTTGTGATCCTGCTTTAGCAATCCCTCTTGTAAATGAAAACCTGGACAAGCAGCTGGATCTACTGCTAGTTTTTGCAGCATGGAACAGGCCACTGGATCCACAACATAAGAATTCAGAATCTCTTGCACCCATACTGGCTTACTGGTGGATATATTCTGCACAAAGAACAAGTGTGCTACTCTGGATAGAGCATCAGCAACAGTGTTTTTCACTCCTTTTCTGTATTGTATAGAGAACTACAGCCCCACCAGCTTGGTCATAGCTTTCCTCTGCAAATCTGAAGTCAGGTTTTGATCTCCCAAATGACACAGGCTTTGGTGATCAGTCTTGATCACAAATGGTGCTCTAGACAAATAAGATCTCCATCTGTCCACTGCCATCATAATTGCCAGAAACTCCTTCTCATAGATGGATTTCTTCTGGTTAGCCACTCCTAGAGCTTTACTGTAGAAAGCAACAGGATGCCCTTCTTGAGACAAAACAGCACCCACTCCAGTGTTACACGCATCAGTCTCTACAGTAAAAGTTTTGTCATAGTTAGGAAGTGCTAGAACTGGAGTGTTGACCATGGCTTCCTTCAAATGTTGGAAAGCTGTTTGAGCTGTTGGGGACCACTCAAATGCTTGCTTTTTGAGAAGAACAGTGAGAGGTTTGGCCAGCAACCCATAATTCCTCACAAACTTCCTATAATACCCAGTCAGTCCTAAGAATCCTCTTAGTTCAGTGACATTAGTGGATGTAGGCCACTTTACCATTGCTTCAGTCTTTGCAGGATCCGTAGCTACCCCTTTGTTAGAAATTATGTGCCCCAAATACTCCAAAGATTTCTGGGCAAACACACATTTTGATTCTTTCACAAACAGCTGATTTTCCTTAAGGATGTTAAACACAGACTATAGATGTTCCAAATGATCTTCCAGAGTCAGACTGAATACCAAGATATCATCCATAAACACTAGCACATACTTTCTGTTTGGACCTGCAAACATGAAGTTCATTACACATTGAAATGTCCCTGGTGCAGTTGATAATCCAAAAGGGACCACTCTGAACTGAAACTGTCCATGGTGTGTCTTGAAGGCTGTTTTATATTCAT
>NW_021241919.1:0-1642 GCF_002162155.2 Triticum dicoccoides | reverse complement strand
GATTCCCCTCCCGATGGCACTCCGGTGCCACCAAGAGAGAGGAGGAGAGGTTCTCCCCCTTGTGCTTCCTCCTCCATGGCTTTCCTCCTCTGGTCCTTGGCCTTCATGGAGATGATGGCCCCTCCGAGATCCTCCTCCATGGCCTCCGGTGATGATGGCCCCCTCCGGCAGGGTGCCAGAGAGGGCCTAGATTGATTTCTCGTGGCTATAGAGGCTTGCGGCAGCGGAACTTCCGATCTAGGTTAATTCCCGAAGGTTTCTCTATTTATAGGAATTTTTGGCGTTGGTTTCACGTCAGGGAGGTCTCCGGGATGTCCACGAGATAGGGGGCCGCGCCCTAGGGGGGCGCGGCCCCCACTCTCGTGGGCAGCCCGGGACTCTTCTGGCCTAACTCCGATGCTCCATGGTCTTATTTTGGTCCATAAAAAATCCTCAAAAATTGGCATGTCAATTGGACTCCGTTTGGTATCCCTTTTCTGTAAAATACAAAAACAAGGAGAAAACAGAAACTGGCACTGGGCTCTAGGTTAATAGGTTAGTCCCAAAAATCATATAAAATGACATATAAATGCTTATAAAACATCATAGATGGATAATATAATAGCATGAATACTTCATAAATTATAGATACGTTGGAGACGTATCATACCCCCATTCCTCGCTAGGAGTGGGCAGAGTCCCTCTGCACCACACTTGCACCAGAGGCCGGCCGCGCCATACTTGCATCGGACGCTCGTCATGCCGTTCGCATGGGTTGCGTTGTTCGCCTTGTCTGCGGCCCACTTGATGCCAACGCGCTGGTCGCTAGGCTTGACCGCCTCCTTGGCCTAGGTGTCCACCTTGGTGCAGTAGAGGAACATTACCGTCGCATCCTCGAGCTGGTGATCTCCAATGAAATAACCAACTTGGAGCTCGAGATCGCGCTCCAGATGTACCGCAAGCGTGTTGACCGCTTGGACGAACGCCTGCACGAGTTCAGGCAGAGCCAAGAGCTACCGTAGGCAAGGGCTGCTAGTCATGGTCTCATGGACGCATTTTATTTTGTTGAGTCGTTTCGACGTGGATCGCTATGTATTCACAACAGTGTGTGTGTATATGCTTTCCATTCTGTATATGTGGATGATAACATCTAGATACAAATTAGTGTACAAAAACAGATAGAAAATGGAATTCATAATATATATTAATCATTCATTAGTTCATCAGTTGCCGTACTATCAAGGGGGGCTCTCGATGAGTAGCTTGATCATATCGTTCGTAGAGATCTCAAACCATTGCAGCACCACATCATCTTTCTTGGTTCTTGTTTGGCATTTCTCTTGGTGTTTTAGAGCTTATGCTCATCTTCATGACAAGCTCGAGTTCATCAAAAATGGAGTTCACATGCATCTTCTATGATGTTTTCGATGTTGGGGTTTTGCCGATTCTCTTTGTGGGTCTTAGAGCTTATGGTCATCTTGATGACAAGCTCGAGTTCATCGAAAACGGAGTTCACATGCATCTTCTATGATGTTTTCGATGTTGGAGGTTATGCCAGTTCTTCTCTTTTGGAGGGTTCACTCCTCTGTATCTTATGTTGTTGGATGCTACTCGTCGTCATCTATCCAACAAGCTTGAGTTTTCTCAATTTGGAGCTCATATG
>NW_021241918.1:0-954 GCF_002162155.2 Triticum dicoccoides | reverse complement strand
AAAAATGGGCCGCACTGGCTATGGCTCAGTTATGCCCCACAAGGGTGGTCCGTTATAAGTGATTAAGGGCCTGTTTGGTAGTTGGCTAGCTTCTAGATCCGCCAAATCTTCATTGGAGCTGGGCCGAACAGTTCGGCACAGGGAAGCTAGCTTCCCAAATGGGAGGAGAGTCCACATACATAAAGCTGGAGTGGCGTTTCTGGCGATTCAGGAAAAGCGAAATCAGGAGTTAGCCCAAAGTACAGAGTGACTTTCTCTCCGCTCTCCCGACACCTTATATTCTCTTAATGAGCCTACGTGGAGACATCGCTACATTTCTGTCTAAGCTGAGCCAAGCCCAGCCACTCTCCTCATGTGTCCGGCTGGGGCTAAGGCCACCTTAACTGTTGAGCTGGCTGGGCTCAATCCGTCCAGGTAGGTTGTGCTGTTGGCGCGTACGAGAAACTAGAGCGATCATGCCGAATAGTTTTCCGTCGATCATAATCCATGGAAGAAGCCGGCATCGGAAAATATAATTGATATTACCGGATCCAGTGAAGTTGGAGGACATTCAAACATGCCCCAAGTATCGCATATCCTTGATGGACACAAAAAATTTTCAAGCCTACTGGCTGGTGCCGTAGGCAGTAGCATAAGATGTTGTTGGTTCGATGCCCACTTAGGTCTTTTTTTCGGAGGAATTATCCTATGTACTGTTTAGTGACACGTGGCACGCCACGGGCATAGAGATGCACAGTGCTGCTGCCATGCTGACATGCCACGCAGGCATGTTCTATGTCTACAAATGAAAGTTGCACCATATGTGCACCATGAGACAAGTTTGAGCATCAATTTCAGGTATTTTTCAACTTTAGGCATCAAAGTGGTCATCGTGTGCAACTTCATGTACCACCAATATATTTGCCTCATATGAATATGACTCAAAATTTTCATGTTCGTCTGTTATAATGGTGT
>NW_021241917.1:0-1096 GCF_002162155.2 Triticum dicoccoides | reverse complement strand
CTTTCAAGCAAGTTCGGGCAAGGCCCCCTTTGAAATTCTATATGGCAGGAAGTGCCGTACCCCTCTCAACTGGTCTGAAACCGGTGAACGTCAGCTGCTGGGTAATGACTTAATCACAGAAGCAGAAGAAATGTGCAAAGTCATTCGTGATAACCTCAAAGCAGCCCAGTCCCGCCAGAAGAGCTACTATGTTAGTAAGCACCGTGATCTGGCTTTCGAGATCGGAGGTCACGTTTACCTCCGCGTCTCTCCCATGAAAGGTACTCGTCGCTTCGGTATCAAAGGGAAGCTTGCCCCTAGATACGTGGGACCTTTCAAGATTGTCAGCAAGAGAGGCGACCTCGCCTATCAACTCGAGCTTCCTTCAAACTTTGCAAATGTTCATGATGTGTTCCATGTCTCTCAACTTCGAAAGTGCTTCAAGACTCCTGACCGCACCGTCAACTTCGAGGACATTGAGCTCCAAGAAGATCTCTCTTATCGTGAGCACCCAGTTGCTATTCTTGAAGAGACTGAACGCAAGACTCGCAACAAGTCAATTAAATTTCTCAAAGTGAAGTGGTCACACCATTCCGACCGTGAAGCTACCTGGGAACGCGAGGATCACCTCCGTTCTGAGTACCCAGAGTTCTTTTAGTCCTAGATCTCGGGATGAGATCTTTTCGTAGTGGTGGAGTGTTGTAACGCCCCAGGCATACTTTCCATATTTGTATCCAACTCTTGCCGTCTCCGGCGCTAAGTTATATTTATTTCTCGGGTTCGGGTCTTTGTCTCCGTGTGTTGTTTTTCTTTTTCGTGCATCTCTTATCATGCCATCTCGTGCATTGCATTTGCATACATGTTCATCTCATGCATTCGAGCATTTTCCCCGTTGTCCGTTTTGCATTCCGGCGCTTCGTTCTCCTCCGGTGGTCATTTCTAGTCTTCTTTTGTGTGTGGGGTCTAAACATTTCCGGATTGGACCGAGACTTGTCATGCGGCCTTGGTTTACTACCGGCAGACCGCCTGTCAAGTTTCGTATCATTTGGACTTCGTTTGATGCCCCAACGGTTAACCGAGGGACCAGAAAGGCCTCGTGTGTGTTGCAGCCCAACAC
>NW_021241916.1:0-1294 GCF_002162155.2 Triticum dicoccoides | reverse complement strand
TATAAAATATGAGGAGTTAGATCACTGGCTTAGGAAATCATCAAAATACATTGGTGCCATTGTTGGAAATATGCCCTAGAGGCAATAATAAAAGGATTATTATTATATTTCCTTGTTCATGATAATTGTCTTTTATTCATGCTATAATTGTGTTATCCGGAAATCGTAATACATGTGTGAATACATAGACACCAATATGTCCCTAGTAAGCCTCTAGTTGACTAGCTCGTTGATCAATAGATAGTCATGGTTTCCTGACTATGGACATTGGATGTCATTGATAACGAGATCACATCATTAGGAGAATGATGTGATGGACAAGACCCAATCCTAAACATAGCACAAAGATCGTATAGTTCGTTTGCTAGAGTTTTTCCAATGTCAAGTATCTTTTCCTTAGACCATGAGATCATGTAACTCCCGGATACCGTAGGAGTGCTTTGGGTGTACCAAACGTCATAACGTAACTGGGTGACTATAAAGGTATACTACGGGTATCTCCGAAAGTGTCTGTTGGGTTGACACGGATCAAGACTGGGATTTGTCACTCCGTATGATGGAGAGGTATCTTTGGGCCCACTCGGTAATGCATCATAATAATGAGCTCAAAGTGACCAAGTGTCTGGTCACGGGATCATGCATTACGGTACGAGTAAAGTGACTTGCCGGTAACGAGATTGAACGAGGTATTGGGATACCGACGATCGAATCTCGGGCAATAACGTACCGATTGACAAAGGGAATTGTATACGGGGTTGCTTGAATCCTCAACATCGTGGTTCATCCGATGAGATCATCGAGGAGCATGTGGGAGCCAACATGGGTATCCAGATCCCGCTGTTGGTTATTGACCGGAGAGCCGTCTCGGTCATGTCTACATGTCTCCCGAACCCGTAGGGTCTACACACTTAAAGTTCGGTGACGCTAGGGTTGTAGAGAATACGCATGGTGAATATGCAGTAACCCGAAAGTTGTTCGGAGTCCTGGATGAGATCCCGGACGTCACAAGGAGTTCCGGAATGGTCCGGAGGTGAAGAATTATATATAGGAAGTGCAGTTTCGGCCATCGGGAGAGTTTCGGGGGTCACCGGTATTGTACTGGGACCACCGAAAGGGTCCCGGGGGTCCACCGGGTGGGGCCACCCATCCCGGAGGGCCCCATGGGATGAAGTGGGGAGGGGAACCAGCCCATAGTGGGCTGGTGCGCCCCCTTTGGCCCACCCCATGCGCCTAGGGTTGGGAACCCTAGGGTGGGGGGCGCCCCACCTGGCTTGGGGGCACTCCACCCCTTGGC
>NW_021241915.1:0-3913 GCF_002162155.2 Triticum dicoccoides | reverse complement strand
CGAAATGTTACGAAAAGGAAACAGTGAGTTTACATTGCAATCTCGGTGGGACCGATCCGCTCTTTCGGTGAGACCAAAAAGTTACGAAAAGGAAACAGAGAAATTGCAATCCCATCTCGGTGAGACCGAGATCCCTATCGGTAGAATCGATTTGCTTAGGGTTTGGCAATGGCTATGACAAGTGAAACTCGGTGGCGCCGGATAGAAATAATCGTTAGGTCCGAGTTTGGCTTAGGTTTAGGTCATATGTGGAAGTGGGAAAGTAGCTGAGGATTTTGGAGCATATCATTAAGCACTTGAAGCAAGAGGCTCATTAAGCAACACCTCATCCCTCCTTGATAGTATTGGCTTTTCCTATGGACTCAATGTGATCTTGGATCACTAAAATGTAATATGAAGAGTCTTGAGCTTTAAGCTTTAGCCAATCCTTTGTCCTTAGCATCTTGGAGAATTTCCCACAACCTTTAGTCCATGCCACTCCATTGTTGAACTTATCTGAAACATACTAGATAGAAACGTTAGTCCAACAAGAGATATGTTGTCATTAATTACCAAAACCACCTAGGGAGCACTTGTGCTTTCAGGAGTTGCATAATCTCATAGTTATAGGAACATGTATAAGTTATGAAGAAAGCAATAGCAACAAACTAAACGATCATTGTGCTAAGCTAACAGATCGGTCAAGTCAATCACATCATTCTCTAATGATGTGATCCCGTTAATCAAATGACAACTCATGTCTATGGTTAGGAAACTTAACCATCTTTGATTAACGAGCTAGTCAAGTAGAGGCATACTAGTGACACTCAGTTTGTCTATGTATTCAAGCATGTACTAAGTTTCTAGTTAATACAATTCTAGCATGGATAATAAAAATTTATCATGATATAAGGAAATATAAATAACAACTTTATTATTGCCTCTAGGGCATATTTCCTTCAAATTCTTCACTTGAATTACTTGCTTCAAAACTTGATCAACCATGAATCAACATATGACCTCATCATAATCACATTTTCAAGCCCTGTGTAGAATTCTTATCTTTAGTCATTCACTCAAGATCTTGATCCTTGATATCCCAACTCATAAATCCAAGCATGACAACCTTTTAGTTCTTCCATTGAACTCCAACTTGATCACATATTGTACATCACATGGATTTCATATCGATTATACTTGATTCAATCAAGAACTTAATCTTGATGCCCGAAGTCCATTTCTTTTGCTTTTTCTTGATCATAATATATTAATCACTAGAACTCAATGATCTTGATGCGCATATTGATGTTGATGGCATTCATTCCAAATCAATCCAGTATCCACTAAATGCATATCTTTATCTTGATGGGTCATCAATCCATCCAACATTCTTCATGCATAGCCTCTGAACCTTTTCTTCAAATACATCTCAATGGAACACATTAGTCTAGGGATTGTCATTAATTAGCAAAACCACACATGGGGACTACATGCACTTTCAACAGCAGATTGACTCCCCTTCTGGGCGTTGGCGAGTCTGATTCTGATGTTGTTGACACGCGACCACGACTGAGAGAAGAACATGCTCGTCAAGGCTGTCTAGATCATATGAGTTGCTCACATGATGCAACATGAATAAGGACTTCTTTTGAGAAATTATTGAGAAGATATGGGAGCACCTGCTGGTCTTGTGTCACTCAGAACGCGTGCTTCTGGTTTGCCACGATCTAGTCATTACCATCAGAAGATTTAGTGGTGATGGTTTTTGCTGGCTCGAGGATGCTTTTGTGTGGGTTGTCATACATGCTCGTATCTTGATTCTGCGATAGCACCTAGGATGCCATATGATTAAAGTTTTGTTGAGTTTTTCGAAGACTTAAGAGTACATGCCATGGCCAATCACTGAGCTAGAGAAGGATTCAATGGGGAGGTGGGTGTTGAGGGAAGCTAGATGAGATGGAAGGGAATGGTTTGTATACCATGTGGAAAGTGTAAGAGGAACTAGTTTGCGGTAAGCGTATGCATCGTTGCAGGGATGCGTGCGTGTTCATATAGCACAAGGAGTACATGCGGCGGCAGGTTGTTGGAGTCTTGACCCATCCTCCAAGCTATACAAGAGATAGGATCAAATCTTCCTAACAACCTGCCTTGGTTACAAGATACACACGCACACAATATCGTGACATATGTGTCACATCTATACAAACTAACTATCAAGCCTATCATTTAACATCCTCCCTCAATCTCAACATGTGAAGGTTTAGATTGTTCTTGAAGGCTTGAAGTTGTCGTGTTTGCAAGGGTTTTGTAAAACCATCAGCAACTTGATCACCTGTTGGAATGAACCGTACTTGCAATAGTTTCTGTGCAACTCTTTCTTGAACAAAGTGATAATCAATTTCTATATGCTTTGTTCTTGCATGAAATACAGGATTTGCAGAAAGATAAGTTGCTCCAAGATTATCACACCACAACTATGAGACATGTGACCTCCCAATGCCCAATTCATTAAGTAAAGTTTCTGTCCACAGCACCTCAGCAGTTGCATTTGCCAGAGATTTATACTCTGCTTCTGTGCTTGACCGAGACATAGTTGCTTGTTTCTTTGCATTCCAGGATATGAGGTTTGAACCAAGAAAGATAGCAAAACCACCAGTGGACCTCCTATCATCAGGACATCCAGCCCAATCAGCATCTGAAAAGGCACTCACTGCTGTTGAAGAAGACTTACATAATCTCAGCCCTGTTTCAACACTTCCTTGAAGATACCTCAAAATCCTTTTTATAGTTGTCCAATGTACTGTGGTAGGAGCATGTAGAAACTGACAAACCTTGTTAACAGAGAAGAAAATATCTGGCCTTGTTAAGGTTAAATATTGAAGTGCACCAACTATGCTTCTATACTTTGTTCCTTCCTATGGACTCAACAACACTCCTTCATGCAATGACAATTTTTCAGTTGTAGACATGGGTGTGTTGGAGGGTTTGCAGTCTTTCATACCTACATGCTTGATTACATCTCTGGCATATTTTTCTTGAGTTAGTATTATACCATCATGCACCTTTTTAACTTCAAATCCTAGGAAATAATGAAGCTCTCCTAGATCCTTAAGAGCAAACTCATTTTTCAACTGTTTTAACAATGCTGAGGTGGCTTCTGGAGATGAACTAGCAACAATTATGTCATCAACATAAATCAACATGTATATTATCACCTTTCCTTTTTTAAAGAAGAACAGAGAAGTATCTCCCTTGGAAGCTCGAAACCCAAGTTGTTGTAGTTTAGTGCTTAGCCTCGAGTACCAAGCTCTAGGGGCTTGTTTGAGACCATATAAAGCCTTGTCCAGCTTGCACACATGATTAGGTTTAGAACCATCTTCAACCCAGGTGATTGTCTCATATAGAATTCCTCTTCGAGAACGCCGTGTAAGAACGCATTCTGCACATCCAATTGGCGAAGATTCCATCCCCTGGAGATAGCAACAGACAAAACAAGTCTGATAGTAGCAGCTTTAACAACTGGACTAAAGGTGTCCTCATAATCAATACCGTATCGTTGTTTAAAGCCTTTAGCTACTAACCTAGCCTTGTATCTATCTATTGTGCCATCAGGTCTTTTCTTGATTTTATATACCCATTTACAATCTATAACATTCCTCCCTTGCTTGCAAGGAACTAGGTGCCATGTTTGGTTTTTCATGAGTGCATCATACTCAATATTCATAGCATTTTTCCAACTTGGGTTGTTCAATGCTTCGATCAAATTCTATGCTTCTCCAGTGGAAGCAAAATTTGCAAACTTGAAATTTCTTTCATACCTGACCGTTCCATCCTTGTATGTTGAAGGCTTCAAAATACCTTTTTGTGATCTTGTTGTTACACGTTGTGGCGCAGAGTCAATAGACGCAGAAGATCCCGATCCGCTACCTCGTAC
>NW_021241914.1:0-1691 GCF_002162155.2 Triticum dicoccoides | reverse complement strand
CGAATTGGGTGATTCTTTTTTTGTTGGAAACTAGATTTCGTGCACTTTCCAACCCAATTGGAATCACCTTCAAATTCGTCCGGAGCGTTGAGTTGTGGATGAAACAATCTGATGCTGCAGCAGAATCCGAGTCAAACTACAAGTCCAAAGGTGTTACATCAACTCCACTTGGGCCCATTGGCCTTGTACGACCTAGATTTAGTTTTAGGCTGCCTTGGGACGTCCTCCCACCTCCTTGGCCGCCACCCCTTGCTCCTATATAAGTAGATCCATCTAGTAGCTTTTCCTTGGGATTTGTTTAGTTAAAAGTTAGCCATTGCAACTTCGTGTACTTTGTTTGTGTCCAACGACCAGACCAAGACCGTTTACAGATCCCCACCTTTATCAATACTTCATCTATATTCGCAATATTCAGATTGCTTTATCATATTCTTGCTTGTTCTTCGATTGCTTGTAGGAATAGACCTTCGTGGTCAGGTTGATTGTGCTCTGGCGTGGTCAATAACCTCTCGGAGTTGGTTTAGCGATTGCTAAGGCGCAACGTCATGCACGTTTGTAGTCGAATCGTCAAAGTCGTCTCCACCAAATCGATAGTTATCATCTCATCGAAAGATCGGGACACCCCCGCCTCTATCAAGTGGTATCAGTTTTCAGGTTGCTCGGTGAGAATTTCCAGTTTTTCCTAGATTAGATTTATTTTCTTACCTATTGTCCAAGAAAAAGCCATAAAACAAAAGTTAGATCTATTCATCCTTTGTCCTAGCCAGACTGAGCCTTTGCAATTTTCTATTCATTGTTTGCATTATTGAATTATCGGTTGCATCGCCGTGTCGAGTTGCTGGTCTTAGTGTCTAGTTCCTTTAGAGTTTCGAGTTCTGTTCACATTAGTCACGCAGCCGCTGCATCATTATCCCATCCACCAATTTCCACCATGTGCTACGCACTGTTTATTGTCATAATCATAGTTGAGGTCACTCACATCTTCGCCTGATCGAATCTGCATCTTATCTAGTTTGTCTTGGAAAGAGGGAGAAAAAGAAGATAAAGAAAAAAAAGAGAGAAAAAAGGAAAGAAAAAAAAGAAAAAGAGGGAGAAGAAAAAGAAAAAAAAGGCATTAGAAAAAAAGAGAGAAGAAAAAAAAATTGGATCTATCTAGAATCAATCTCGTACCTGAATTCGGATTGGAATCTGTTTTGCGCACTGTTCAGTAAAACAGGTGTATCTTCCTCATATGAAGTCAGTTTTGGCTCCGTGAGTACTCAAATTGAAGATAGCGACGAGCCGCATCTAAATAGTTGCAGAAGCTAGTTCAATATTTGACACCTCAAAATCGGCTCCTAAATAGGTCTTTTTGCCCTCCGAAGTTCGTGAACACAACTTGTTCCAATTTTTCAGGCCAGTTTTAGAATTCTTTGACTCCTCATATCAACTCGGAATTGAGTGATTCTTTTTGCATTGGAAAGCTTGAGTTAGTAGCATTCTTTGAAAGAATTTATCAGAAAATTGTCTCAAACTTTTCAAGAGGAAAGTTGGAGAGAGAGTTGTTGTATATCCTGCTTGGCAGTTGTTTTTCATCATTATCTTCACTGCCGTTGTGATCTTCACTTATATCTTGCTGTCAAGAGCTACTTAGTATCCTTCATTGATGCTAGTTGTGCTACACCGTGACCTCATTAGTGTTCTAGGCTCGC
>NW_021241913.1:0-469 GCF_002162155.2 Triticum dicoccoides | reverse complement strand
GAGCTAGCTAAGCATATTAAGTCATTTTGAAGGAAAGGATGCTAAGTATAGGTCATTTTAGAGCTATCCTAGGTTAAATATGTCATTTTGGAGCTAATTAAGCTTATTATGTAAGTTTTGAGCTAGCTAAGCATATTGAGTCATTTTGGTGGAAAAAATGCTAAGTATAGGTCATTTTAGAGCTAGCCTAGGTTAAATAGGTCAGTTTGGAGCTAAGTAAGGTTATTATGTCATTTTGGAGCTAGCTAAGCATATGAAGTCATTTAGGACCTAAAATATGTCATTTCTTAAGCATATTATATCATTTTAGAGCTAGCTAAGCATATTAAGTCATTTTGGAGGAAAGGATGCTAAGTATAGGTCATTTTAGAGCTATCCTAGGTTAAATATGTCATTTTTCAGCTTGCTAAGCATATTAAGTCATTTTGGAGGAAAAATGCTAAGTATAGGTCATTTTAGAGCTATCCTA
>NW_021241912.1:0-900 GCF_002162155.2 Triticum dicoccoides | reverse complement strand
TATGTTATTATCCTTGTGGCTATGAGTTGTTGTTGCTATGGGTTGTTGTTATGTTTGTTTCATGTGTGCTTGTCCTACATTCCTATCTTTTGAGCTACATATGCTACCATGAACGTTTGTGCAGTACATTCTAACATAATCATCTATGCACACAATGAGGGGGAGCTTAAGCAAGTGGGAACATATATTGTATTATCCCCTCATGAATTACAATGCTAAATCTATTTATTTTATCTATGATACTACATGTATGTCTGTCATCAATAAACAAAAAGGGGGAGATTGAAAGTGCAATCGTGCCCTCACATCAAGTTTTGATGTTGATGACAATATACATGTAGGGGAGTAACTATGTTCGTCAAGTGAATCTCAAGTGTTAGTCCCCGGATCATCAAGAGTGTGCAGATCATGAACATACGAAGTTCATTTTACACAAGGAAGAAGTATCAAAAAGATTGCATTTTTTTCTTGAGTATAGGATCCCACACTATTATGAGGGGATCAGGAGGGTTAGTGAAGGATTTTCTCATGCCACAAAATTCCTTCCTCAAATCTTTGGATCTATCAAAATATTCTTATGCTTATGTTCTGCCTCTGGCCTTGTTGGAGGTCCAGGCTGCTTGTCGGATGTCCGGGCCACTTGCCAGATATCCGGGCCCTGCTATCCAGAGAGCACTTTGTGCTGGGGTTTACTTCTGGATGTCCGGCCCTCCATGTCGGATATCCGGGCTCTCCATGCTCCCTGGATTTCCGGGCTATCCAAGATGGATGTCCGGCTTGAGCTATCCAGTGAGTGTTTTAGTTCTGTGAAGTCGCCAGATGTCCGGTCATCTTGCCGGATGTCCGTTTCTTAAAGTCTCGCCGGATGTTCAGGTTATGCCCCGGATGTCCGGCCCCTCT
>NW_021241911.1:0-463 GCF_002162155.2 Triticum dicoccoides | reverse complement strand
GAATGCCGACCTGAGGCCGGGCAACATGATGGGGCAAAGCTGACCGGGGCCACGCTCCCGAGGGAGTTCTTGGCGCAGCGGGTGGCTCCACTTCAGGCGCACTTGCACCCGCTGTGGACGCATGGACACGCGAACGACGACCTTCGCTTGAACTCGGCGGCCCTGGCCGACGAGGATCTGGCCATAGCTCTCCGCTTCTTGGTCAGAGAGGACGTGGAAAGCCTGGAGGGCGCTCCTGCCCCCTTGTTCCTTTGCGAAGACTGGCAACGGGTGGTGAATGCCATGCCCACTTTTGATGGGAGCGGTCTGGTGCCGGCGGTGCCTCCTGAGGGCTAGGGGCCAACGGTGCCAGTGGAATTGTCGTCTTATGATTCCTGCGGAGGAGGAGAGGAAGACGAAGAAGGAGAGGAGCATGACTCGGAGGCGACCGCTAAGGGGACGGGGGAGACTTCTCCTTGGCGCA
>NW_021241910.1:0-1390 GCF_002162155.2 Triticum dicoccoides | reverse complement strand
TTGAGGCGGATGTATAAGAAGAGGAGACTGTGGGCCGCGGCATATCTAACTGAGGGGTTTTGGCTTGGCATGAAAAGCAACCAGCGGAGTGAAAGCCTGAACTCATGCCTTCACCTCCACCTAGACGGTGAAATGACCCTGGTGGATATGATTTTGCACTATGAGAACGCCGTTGTGCGTATCCGTGAAAATGAGGCGCGAGATGACTGCACGGCCTCACAGAGTTTACCGGTGCCAGTTACTAGCTCGAGGGAACTTGAGATAGCTGCTTCTCACGTCTTCACTCCAGCAAACTTCTATATGTTGCAAGATGATCTTAGAAAAATTGACGGCATGGAGATTGTAGAAATTAAGCTGGGAGATGGATCACAGCAGTACATCGTGGCCTGGAAGAATAACCGGAAGCGCCGTTTTTGGGTGGAGTATACACCAGTAAATTCCGCAAAAACTATAAGGTGCAGCCGCAGAAGAATGATTCGAAAGGGTCTACCTTGCAAGCACATATTCCATGTACTGAAGCACTTGAACATATCTGAAATACCAAAGTGTTTAGTTCTTATTCGGTTCACGAAAGAAGCAAGGTTGGGACTGCCCGCGAGGCGCACAAGCGATCTGTTGGGATTTGGTTGGACTGGGGCCGGGGAAAGAATGAAATATAGCCAGGTCAGTGTGTTAGCGTCTGAAGCTATGCATGCGGCATGCAAACACCCTGCTTTGTGGGATCAGTTATAGGAGAGTTTGAAGGCTGTGATAGCTAAGAGTCATGAGTATGATCTGCTACAGGAAAATTTGTTGAAGCAAACAAACGACATCAGTAAGTGTGCAGTTGAATATGTGGACGATGGTGAAGGCAACATGATTGAGGTTAAAGATCCTATGAAAGTGTCAAGCAAAGGTGCAATAAAGGCAGATGAGAGCCGCCTTGTCTCGAAAAATGGTACACCACTCTCTTTTGATGAGTTGGAAACCCGGTGCGGCGCTTGCAAATTGGTAGGCCACACTAGATGTAGCAAGAAATGCAAACAAAATCAGAAGTAAGTGTTTGTATGCATTGTGGATTATTAAAGTTTGTATCATTCATTAACTTAGCTTGTCTTCTATCAGGTGCAGAAAAGTGGAGAAGGAACAAGAGTAGAACACTTGCTTCAATTATTTACTGTGTTAATCGGCCGGCTCATACTTCGGCTAAGGTAGCTGTAGGCGCTTGTGTTTCTTTGGTTTGGAGGCTTTGGCCCCGTGATTGTATCCTTAGTGTATTAGCAGACGAGATCCCAGTCTTTGTTTAAATAAAGTAAGATGTTTCCCTATAAACAAAAATCAAAAAAATTCTTTACCGTGTAATGACCGGGGCTGTGTAATGGCCGGGGCGGGAGGTAGAAAGAATATTATT
>NW_021241909.1:0-1424 GCF_002162155.2 Triticum dicoccoides | reverse complement strand
AGGAGAATTTACCTCTACCACCTTAGGGAGTGGTGGTGTATTAAGCCCACGTATTTCTTCAATAGGAGGTAAAATTTTAACATCCTCAGCTTTAATACCTTTTTCTTTCATAGATTTCTTTGCCTCTTGCATATCTTCGGGACTGAGATATAATATACCCCTCTTCTTCGGAGTGGGTTTAGGCGGTGGTTCAGGAATAGTCCAATCATCATAGTTTTTCAATATGTTATTCAATAGTTCTTCAGCTTGTCCAACAGTTCATTCCATGAAAACACAACCAACACAACTATCTAGGAAGTCCCTAGAAGCATCGTTTAATCCATTATAGAAGATATCAAGTATTTCATTTTTCTTAGGAGGATGATCAGGCAAAGCATTAAGTAACCGGAGAAGCCTCCCCAAGCTTGTGGGAGACTCTCTTCTTTAGTTTGCACAAAGTTAAATATTTCCTGTAAGGCAGCTTGTTTCATATGAGCAGGGATTTTTTTCCAGAGAAATAATAAATCATATCTTGGGGACTACGCACACAACCAGGAGCAAGAGTATTGTACCAAGATTTAGCATCACCCTTTAATGACAAAGGAAATAATTTGAGAATAAAATAGTAACGAGTTTTCTCACCATGAGTAAAAAGGGTGGCTATATCATTCAACTTAGTAAGATGTGCCACAACAGTTTCAGTTTCATAACCATGGAAAGGATCAGATTCAACCAAAGTAATTAACTCTGGGCCGACAGAGAATTCATAATCCTTATCAGCAATACAGATAGGTGAAGTAGCAAACTTAGGATCACATTTCATTCTAGCATTCAGAGATTTTTCTTTATACTTGCATAGTAATTTCTCTAGATCATCTCTATCATTGCAAGCAAGAATATCTCTAGTTGTTTATCCACTCATAACATAACCTTCCGGTACCTTAGGCAATTCATATCTAGGAAGGCTAGTTCTAGCAGGTGTTTCCGGAGATTCAGTTTCAAGCTCATCATTAGATTCAACAACATCATGTTGTATAACTCTAGCAATTTGTTCATCAAGAAATTCACCAAGTGGCACATCATCATTATCAAGCAAGGTACTAGCATCATCATAAGCATCATCCATAGTAGAAGTAGCATAATCAATAATTTGCGACATATCAGAGATAGCATGTGGTGGTGTTGCAAATTTACTCATAACAGAAGGTGAATCTAAAGCAGAACTGGATGGCAGTTCCTTACCTCCCCTCATCTTTGAGGGATAAATCTTAGTCTTTGGATCCTTCAGATTCTTCATAGTGATAATATGATAATAATCCCAAGTGACTCAACAAATATAGCTATGCTCCCCGGCAACGACGCCAGAAAAAGGTCTTGATAACCCACAACTATAGGGGATCGCAACAGTTTTCGAGGGTAAGTATTTAACCCAAATTTATAGATTC
>NW_021241908.1:0-794 GCF_002162155.2 Triticum dicoccoides | reverse complement strand
TTTGCTGTAGCTTTCTGCTTGCTTTGCAAATGGTGCAGGTATTACTGGTGTACACGAAATGAAAAGGTGTGGCCACACCCTGGTGCACTCACACCCCAGATCTGATCCCGGAGTAAATCTCATAACTATATATGTTTGAGGTAAAAAAGCATTCAAGCTGTCTTTGTCAGTTATTCGTTCTCTGAAACTAATGGACATTTGTCAGGTCAATACTGCCGATCTCACCTTTGGATGCTTAATAGAAATAATCAAATTTATTAGTTATTAGTCCATAAATTATTCTTAATGCATAGGTCTAGGAAAACATTCTAATATCTTTGGAAGAGCATCGAGGAATACCTGGATCTATAAACATGCATATCATAACATACTGCATACAAACTTGGTATATGCAAATATAAGGAAGTTCTATCTGCCTCCTATATAACATTTACTTATTGTTAATCACCATCGACCTTGTGAATTCAAGACCTACCGGTGAGAGCGTTCTTGGTTTTCTTGCCTATCTCATGAATTCCGCATCATGCATCATGTATCAACATACAGGTAACGTGTACCCGTTCTCTTTTAATTTCTCATCATAATTTTACAAATGTTACAGGTACGCGTGCAGCATTTGGATGTCCTTATTTGCCATGCTTTGTTTTTTTCTTAGACGATGCATGCCTGTAACAATTTGGTTATGATAGTTCCCTCGCATATAGCACAACATCAACAATGACTGACTTGAATATGAATTAGGTGATGATTGTGTCCAGACAGTTTGATCAAGTTATAGTGGGATAGACAAACTA
>NW_021241907.1:0-709 GCF_002162155.2 Triticum dicoccoides | reverse complement strand
CCTCCCGCCCACCACCATCATCCCCGCCACCACCCTCCTCCTCGCCTGCCTCCCCCTCCCCAACCTCCTCCTCATCATCCTCCTCCTCGTCCTCCTCCTCCACCTCCTCCTCGGCCCCATCCCGAACCTCCTCCTCCTCCTCGCCTGCCTCGTCCTCCTCCTCCTCCTCTCCAGAGGAGGGTACCTCACTAGAGGAGGGCCTCGAAGAAAACACCCCTAAGTCGGTGAGGGTGCGCTCTTTCTGGCCGCGACCCCCTGTAGTGGCTCTCCCACCACCTCGCCCTCTAGGGGCTCTCCCCCCGCCCCCTCCTCCTCTAGGGGCACCTCTCCCTCGACCTCCCTGTGAGGAGTCATCATCAAGTAGCCGGGGGAGGATTACGTGCTCGACCACTCCGACTAGGCAGGCCGACGACCTTGCGTAGGAAACCCACGCCGTCGGCCTTCCCCTTGCCCATGTTCCACGAACCTGCATTGAAAAGAGAATAAGAAATTAGTAAAATAATGAAATGAAGGAAAAGGCATGATAATAAACACATTAATAAAAATGCATAAAAAGGCATATTCCTAAACTATAGAAAAAAAGACTTGTAACGTACATCTGCTAGAAACCATATGAATCATCTCTGTTGTAACCTCTTTCTCGGTTCGTCTCATCATCACTATCAATCATATCATCTTCGTTGTCTGATGGAGGTGGAGGCTCTTCCTC
>NW_021241906.1:0-686 GCF_002162155.2 Triticum dicoccoides | reverse complement strand
AACCCTTTCTTTGCCTGATCCATTTTGAACTTTTTCAAAATTTTATCAAGGTATGTGCTTTGTGAAAGTCCTATTAAGCGTCTTGATCTATCTCTATAGATCTTGATGCCCAATATGTAAGCAGCTTCACCAAGGTCTTTCATTGAAAAACTTTTATTCAAGTATCCCTTTATGCTATCCAGAAATTCTATATCATTTCCAATTAATAATATGTCATCTACATATAATATCAGAAATGCTACAGAGCTCCCACTCACTTTCTTGTAAATACAGGCTTCTCCAAAAGTCTGTATAAAACCATATGCTTTGATCACACTATCAAAGCGTTTATTCCAACTCCGAGAGGCTTGCACGAGTCCATAAATGGATCGCTGGAGCTTGCACACTTTGTTAGCACCTTTTGGATCGACAAAATCTTCTGGCTGCATCATATACAACTCTTCTTCTAGAAATCCATTCAAGAATGCAGTTTTGACATCCATTTGCCAAATTTCATAATCATGAAATGCAGCAATAGCTAACATGATTCGGACAGACTTAAGCATCGCTACGGGTGAGAAAGTCTCATCGTAGTCAACCCCTTGAACTTGTCGAAAACCTTTCGCAACAAGTCGAGCTTTATAGACAGTTACATTACCATCAGCATCAGTCTTCTTCTTAAAGATCCATTTATTCTCAATGGCTTG
>NW_021241905.1:0-537 GCF_002162155.2 Triticum dicoccoides | reverse complement strand
GTTTCGGACGAGAACTCATCTGTTACACGGCCACTTCAATGTTTTTTAAACTTATTTGAACTCCGGACTTCTTTTGTGCTCAATATGCAGCATTCAAAGCGACGTCATCAATTTCCAACATGTTTTGACATCATTTGTTGTTTTTCGGTCATTACCTAATTGTTTAGAGAGCTAAATGACCGTGAAATTGAAAATCACTACAAAATGATATCTGAAAATGTTGAAACTTGGCATGGTATCATCATTTCAACCGCATAGCATGTGCGAAGAGTAGAGAGGGTCACAGCAAAAACTGGACGCACTTCGTGTAGAAACTGGACAAACTCTTTCGGAGTATCAGGGTTTCGGACGAGAACTCATCTGTTACACGGGCACTTCAATGTTTTTTAAACTTATTTGAACTCCGGACTTCTTTTGTGTTCAGTATGCAGCATTCAAAGCGACATCATTAATTTCCAACATGTTTTGACATCATTTGTTGTTTGTCGGTCATTTACCTAATTGTTTAGAGAGCTAAATGACCGTGAAATTGAAAAT
>NW_021241904.1:0-406 GCF_002162155.2 Triticum dicoccoides | reverse complement strand
GTCTAATCTTTCTCCAAGCTCTTGTGAGAGCCCTCCTGACTTGCCTTTACCGGCACGTTCAACCTTAGCCTTATCACGACCAGCTTCCGGGCGCTCCTCGGACTCCAAGTTGATCTCATTTGATGTGAGATTGGCCTCCGGAGATGTTGTCTTCCCTTTTTTTGCTATCATGTTTCTGTAAGAGGCTAGCCATTTCCCGTCATCCCTCAGTTTTGCCCACATGGTTAAATGTTGGAAAGGATGGCCATACTTCAGTTCATACTTCTCCAAGGCCATTTTTTCCAGGTCATCAGTGCTGCGACCACTATTATACACTCCAGTTACGGCACACCACTCGCCATGGAAAGCAGCGAGCCTTTTCTTGGTCCTTTGCCACTCCATCTTCAACTGATTCCGGTCTCTTTTC
>NW_021241903.1:0-2067 GCF_002162155.2 Triticum dicoccoides | reverse complement strand
GGGGGGGGGGTTGTCGGGGAAGGTTTTTGGGTAGTTGTGTCCGGAAAATATGCAACTGTGTGCTGACATACCCATGCAAGGCTACTATTTAAAACAGAGGCATGACAACCGGCGGCGTTTATTTACAAGGTCACACGATAACAAAGTGAGGATACACTGGGACTCGACACTACTCGAGTGACTTAGTCTACCTCGTTTATATCCAAGCGGGCGTTCCTTGTGGATGTCGAGGCTTCTCTTCGGGTCTCGTCATCTGAATTAGCTGGAGTGGGCTGAGGGGCTGCAGGCTCGGGGTAGCGATGATGACCATCCCGGGGATTGTTGGCCACAACCCCGTTGGAGTGTGCTCCCAATATGCGACGAAGCACCTCTGGGGTTATCGTAGCACCTTGGCCGATGGCTGGGGCAGTCCTCAGGGACTCGATCGGGTGTCCAAACAGCACGACTGGGTTATCGGCGTTGGGCTCGTTCTCTTCTCTCGCCGGGGCTCGACGAACCAGCTCTCCACGAGCTGCGATTAGATCAATCGTGATTTGATCGCACAGTTCCTCTAGTGCACTTACATAGCGCACTAGGTGCAACAATGGAGGATCTGTCTCGTGATCTCCGTTGACAACTTGGGGTGGTCTACCATACCCTTCACGTCTGGGGTAGTAGTGGAACGAGCGACAGTTAACTCTGGGCGACAAGTGCCGGAGATGAACTATAGCTTCTCGAGCAGCTAGTTGGAGGGATGGCTTGGGGCTCAAAGGAAGTTGTTCTTCCGGTGAACCTATAGGGGCGCTCGGGCTCTAGACCTCTACCATAGATGTGCACAGTGGCCCAGAATTGACGGCTCTCACCGCTCATGGGTCCTTGGTACACAACATATTATGGGGGCTCCTCTAACGCATAGGCACGACGGGTGAGGTTTGCGAGTATGGTCACAAAGCTTCCAAGGTTGGTTGCTATGGTCTCGTTGTGCACGATGGGACCAGGCATTGTGGCTCGGTTTGGGATAGCGGTTGTGCTGTGCTGGGTTGAGACTAGCGTGCCCTTCTTATAGGAAAAAGGGGATGGAGTCTTCCTTCGCACGTTTGTGAGAAAGACTATCCAGGATTCGGTCACTGGTGCATGAGTGACAGGTTGGGTAGATAGGTTGGGCACCGACTGCCAAAAAGGTGTCGGGTCACGGTGTGGCTATCTTGCAAGGGAAGCTTGACTGGGGTTTGGCTTAGGTCTGGTGGGTTGGTTTTCCTAAGATTTTCGACCTGGCTAAGATAGGGTCAGCCAATGGTCAGCCTGGCTCTGATACCAAGTCTGTCACGACCGCGTTTTCCGGACATAAATTTCCAGAAAATGGCCGTTGTGCTCACCAGCCCCAGGATTACTGTTAGCTGATGAGGCACCAACTTGTTACAGAAATTCCAAGCAAAAGTACAAAATGTGTAGTACAAGACCATTCTGGTCTGTGAGTACAACAAATGGTTTCTTGTGGTCGATGGCGGAAGCGGTTTGTGAGTCATCAGTGTCTATGGGACTCCATTTCCCACAGGAACAGCTGACCAGGCCAACTCCTATCTTTGCGAGGTTTCTATCACCGTTGCTTAGTTTCCGGGGCTGTCACCGCAACGCTCCTTTCTATGCAAATATCTAGCCAACACAATAGCCAGGGACAAGCCAGTGAGTACTTTGAATGTACTCGCAAACATTATGAACACTGGGATAATATAATTGATAATTATGCACTGAAATGTTCTATGATCACATCGTCAGTCACAAATAAAATATCTTTCATGCATGCAAGAAGGTTATTTATATGCCACATGAATAAGTAATAATGGAGTGGGAATAAAATGCCGCAGTCGGGCGTCTGAGCGACACCACATAAAGGGCTTAAAAGAAATGCCACAGTCGGGCGTCTGAGCGACACCACATAAAGGGCTTAAAAGAAATGCCACAGTCGGGCGTTTGAGCGACACCACATAAAGGGCTTATAAAGTAAATAAATAACAAGCAATGCCACAGTCGGGCGTCTCAGCGACACCACATAAAGGGTTTATAAGTAAATAAATAACAAGCAATGCC
>NW_021241902.1:0-992 GCF_002162155.2 Triticum dicoccoides | reverse complement strand
TACGCGATCTACAAGTGGTATGTAGATGCAAACTCACTCCCTTGACTCGTTGCTTAGATGAACTCATAGATGGATCTTGGTGAAACCGTAGGAAAAATTTTAATTTTCTGTAACGTTCCCCAACAGTGGCATCATGAGCTAGGTCTATGCGTAGTTCTCTATTGCACGAGTAGAACACAATTTTGTTGTGGGCGTAGATCTTATCAACTTGCTTGCCGCTACTAGTCTTATCTTGCTTTAGCGGTATTGTGGGATGAAGCGGCCCGGACCAACCTTACACGTACGCTTACGTGAGACCGGTTCCACCGACTGACATGCACTAGTTGCATAAGGTGGCTGGCGGGTGTCTGTCTCTCCCACTTTAGTTGGAGCGGATTCGATGAAAAGGGTCCTTATGAAGGGTAAATAGGAGTTGACAAGATCACGTTGTGGTTATTCGTAGGTAAGAAAACGTTCTTGCTAGAACCCAATTGCAGCCACGTAAAAGATGCAACAACAATTAGAGGACGTCTAACTTGTTTTTGCAGCAATTGTCATGTGATGTGATATGGCCAGAAGTTGTGATGAATGATGAATGATATATTGTGATGTATGAGATCATGTTCTTGTAATAGGAATCACGACTTGCATGTCGATGAGTATGACAACCGGCAGGAACCATAGGAGTTGTCTTTATTTTTGTATGACCTGCGTGTCATTGAAGAACACCATGTAAATTACTTTACTTTATTGCTAAACGTGTTAGCCATAGAAGTAGAAGTAGTCGTTGGCGTGACAACTTCATGAAGACACAATGATGGAGATCATGATGATGGAGATCATGGTGTCATGCTGGTGACAAAGATGATCATGGAGCCCCGAAGATGGAGATCGAAGGAGTTGTATGATATTGGCCATATCATGTCACTACTATATAATTGCATGTGATGTTTATTATGTTTTATGCATCTTGTTTACTTAGAACAGCGGTAGTAAATAAGATGATCCCTTAT
>NW_021241901.1:0-639 GCF_002162155.2 Triticum dicoccoides | reverse complement strand
TCCTTGAGCTCGAAGAAGTCGACGGATGACGGGGTGAAATAAGTGGCTGCGCCCGCCGCGTTGCCGCGCCTTGCTCTCCGGTGTCTCCTTCTCCTTCATGTCCTTGGCTACGCCCTTGCCCTTGCCAGATTTAGACACCATGGCGGCTGGGAAGAGGGCGAAGGATCGAAGGTAGTAGGGAGCGCAACAGCGGCGAGCAGGAGATTGAGGAGGAAGAAGATGAAGACCACGATGTCGAGATTGGGGAAAGCACCGAGGGTAAATGAGTCGCGCGCCCATGGTTATTCCTTTTTATGGGGAAGACGCGGGCCGCCTCTTTCCCATTTATTGCGACGTGACGCATGCCTGCAACGACAGCCCCACGCTTGCCCCCCACGTCACGCATGACCCCCACGTCACGCATTCAACGCTGGTTGTGGGGAAGCGCAGCAGACGAAAAATTACCGTGTAAAAACTGCCCCGTCTGCTCGCAGCATTTTGGGCACAACCCAACAACCGTTGCGCTTGTGTGTGCCCTGGCCCCGGGGCTCCTGTTGGTGTATAGAAGTAGGGGCACCACTTTGTACGCCTCTACCTGTGCATTGGCAAACAGAGCCACGCCTGCATCCACACTTAAGTAGGGCAGGGACAGGAAATCAA
>NW_021241900.1:0-739 GCF_002162155.2 Triticum dicoccoides | reverse complement strand
CATATGGGATTTGATGACAGATGGCTCAATTGGGTAAAATGCATTTTCTCCTCTAGCAAGTCAGCGGTGCTTCTAAATGGGGTCCCGGGTCGTCAATTCAACTGTAAATGTGGTGTTCGACAGGGTGACCCATTCTCTCCATTGATTTTTGTATTGGCGGCTGACCTCTTACAGGCCGCAATCAATGACGCTTTCAGACATGGCCGAATCTAGCTACCGTTCCCCAGAGAGAACCAACACGACTACCCTGTGATACAATACGCGGACGACACGCTCATTCTTCTTCCTGCATGCCCGGTCCAAGCCCTCACAATCAAAAACATTTTCACTGACTACGCTGACTCCATTGGGCTCAAGATAAACTTCCACAAGTCCACACTGATCCCAATTAACTGTGAGGCTGCCTGCTACAATGAGCTCTCCAATATCTTTGGATGTAATGTTGGTTCCATGCCCTTCACTTACCTAGGGTTACCTCTCGGGACAACCAAGCCCTCAGTTCAAGATTTAATGCCGCTTGTTTGTACAATGGAACGTCGGATGTCAAGCACTCTGGCCTTGATGTCGTATGGAGCCAGGCTATCTCTACTCAATACCATGATCACTTCACTAGTCATCTTTGCTTTGTGCACTCTCAGACTGCCACCAAAGATAATTGAACTGCTTGATAAACTGCGAAGGAAGTGTCTATGGACAAAGAAGACAGAACATGGGGACAAATGCAATTCCCTTGCGGCCT
>NW_021241899.1:0-965 GCF_002162155.2 Triticum dicoccoides | reverse complement strand
GGTATCAGTTTTCAGGTTGCTCGGTGAGAATTTCCAGTTTTCCTAGATTAGATTTACTTTCTTACCTATTGTCCAAGAAAAAGCCACAAAAAAGAGTTAGATCTATTCATCCTTGGTCCAAGCCAGTCTGAGCCGTTGCAATTTTCTTTTCATTGATTGCATAGTTGAATTATCGATTGCATCGTCGTGTCGAGTTGCTGGTCTTAGTGTCTAGTTCGTTTAGAGTTTCGAGTTCTGTTCACATTAGTCACGCCACCGCTGCATCATTATCTCTTCCGCTGTCCACCACCCATCCATCAATTTCCACCACGTGCTACCCACCATTCATTGTCATAATAATAGTTGAGATCGTTCACATCTTCACTTGATCCAATCTGCATCTTATCTAGTTTGTTTTGGAAAGAGGGAGAAAAAAAGAGAGAAAAAAACGAGAGAAAAAAAAAGGAAAAAAAAGTCAGAGAAAAAAAAAGGAGAGAAAGAGAAAAAGTGTGAGGAAAAAAAAAGAGAGAAGAAAAAAAACAAAAAAATCGGCACAAACTTTTTCAGAGGAAAGTTGGAGACAAAGTTGTTGATATATCCTGCTTGGCTGTTGTTTCACCTCATTATCTTCACTGCTGTTGTGATCTTCACTTATATCTTGCTGTCAAGAGCTACTTAGTATCCTTCATTGATGCTAGTTGTGCTACGCCGTGACCTCATTAGTGTTCTAGGCTCGCGTCTCTAGTCCGGTCTAGCCTAGGACCAGCACAGTACCGTCGTTGAGCGTTTATTCAACATTGCATCTTTGAATTGATTATTGCTAATCTTTTGCTACCATATATAGCCAACCCAGCTCCACATATTTCTATACCGTGTATACGTACGCTCCCCTGGCAATCGCTTTACTCAATATTCGGAGTTACTTGACACCGCTGGTTGCCGATCACCGCCTGCTGCATGGTAAGAACTTGTAAGACATTGATATT
>NW_021241898.1:0-864 GCF_002162155.2 Triticum dicoccoides | reverse complement strand
TATCACTGTCCACCTAACCATCCAACCCTAGGTTGGTTTTCCTGCATGATCATATTCATTCACTAGATTATTTATGCATCCATTGCAACGCGCACACAATTACCTAAAGTGTATAAGAGCAATCACTACAATTACCTAATATATGCCTGAGTTGAAGAAGATCCAGTACCCGAGATAAATGATCGAGGGGCTGAATATAATAAAAAGGAGTTGTGGGGATACAAATTGATCATCAAAGGTGAGGAAATTATCATTTATAATTGAGTCTTAATCATAAGACAACATTTGTAGAAAACTTGCATTCACGAACTGAGAAACACTGTCGAGTACCTTTGTTGGTTGCAACTATCATACAAACATTATCAATTGAGAAGTAGCAACCCGTATTTTATTTCGTGACAATACGTAGACATTCAACTGGTCTAATAAACATACAAACGTTGCGTACCAAATGATTACGGAACCATCTTATCATGTACAACTAGTAGTTTATTTCTTAATGAAATTAGAATTTTAATCAGGTAGAAAAGTTGTAACCTTTTGTGGAATTATTGTGAATCCATTCCCCTGGAATATTGGCAATTCTTCAATTCAAAGTTATTCCAAATCATCATTAAAACAAATGGATTAGTTGGACCATATTGGTTGACAAAATCAAGGGATTTGTAAAGGGGCAGTTAATTATGGAATGTTTGGAGGTTTTTTTGCTTAGAATTTTTTTAATGAATAATATTACCATCTTGTGTGGTAAAGTGTCCTCCGGCAACCACTAGGCCCAAGCACACCAAAATCCCCATCCGGGCCACTCCGATGGCGCCAACCTCCACCCAGCACCACTGCCGGAACCTCCAACCCAGCACCACC
>NW_021241897.1:0-690 GCF_002162155.2 Triticum dicoccoides | reverse complement strand
CCTGGTTCTAGATGGCAGACCTCTAGGGTAAGTTATGGAAATGAAATCCAAGTCAACAGACTTGTTTTCCTCGCGTCTTTGATAGCCCTTAAATCTTCAGATATTAATATCATTCTGGGTATGGACTGGATGTCGGCTCATCATGCCCAAATCGATTGCTTCTCTAGGACTGTTCAACTCACCCATCCTTCGGGAGAAATAGTCAATGTCTTGACCCGAATAGCCAAGCGACAATTATATTCTCTTAACGCTAGCCCTTTGCCAGACCTTGAGGACGTTCCGGTAGTCCGTGACTTCCCGGATGTCTTTCCAGAGGAATTGCCAGGTGTTCCACCTGACAGGGATGTTGAGTTTGTAATAGACCTCATTCCAGGAACTGTTCCGATTGCTAGAAGACCTTATAAGATGGCACCCCTAGAACTAGACGAGCTTAAGAAACAACTCGATGAGTCCTTGAAAAAGGGTTTCATCCGACCTAGTTCATCTCCGTGGGCTTGCCCCGTCCTATTCGTCAAGAAGAAGGATGGTACGGACCGGATGGTTGTAGATTACCGACCTGTCAACTTGGTCACAATCAAGAACAAATATCCACTTCCCAGGATCAACGACCTGTACGATCAGCTCGCTGGATCCTCAATCTTCTCCAAAATGGATTTGAGGTTGGGCTACCATCAAATCAAAATCAGAAAC
>NW_021241896.1:0-5422 GCF_002162155.2 Triticum dicoccoides | reverse complement strand
ACAGTTCAGACATGCATGTTAATGCATGCGTACCCAGGGAAAGGAACCCTTAACGGAACTATACTCTCTGGAAAATGTTTCTTAGTATCACAATGTAATATAACATAGCTAGTTGGGTACTTATCTGTTCAAGCAACTATGACCCCTACGCCTGGTTTCCATGCGTACCCCAGTTTATATTACCGAGCGGGTATTCGGAAACACTCTGGACCATCGGGTCCAGAGGCCGAAGTGAAAGGGTCTGCCATGACAAATGATTTATAATCTGGCTAGGGACAAACTTGTCAATTGAAGTACATAGTCACTTAGACTGAAAAACTTCTTCTTCTATGCCCTCAAACAGGCTATCTAACCTACAATCCTGTTGGGAATACTTGGCGGCTACTTGCACCTAGTCATATACCAAACTAACAGGAATTTCTTTTCCATCTGACCCTAAAGCCCCGACCCGGGCCATGTGATTCAGGTCGAGCTTGGTATACCGTGTCTTTACCATGGCCCAGGCCTCTTGCACACCTTCCCGGCAGGCTGATATCTTCCATAATCGGAAGCAGTTGTACAAGCCCCTCCATACTTCCTAGAGGGGATTCAGATGGCCATAAGGCCTTGGCAATACTTTGCATCACCTGTCGAGCTCTCTCGTGCATTTGCGATAGCTCTTGTAGCAGATCATCCGAAGATCCGGACATCTCCTCTTCGGAACGACCAGTCAGCATACCTACAGACATAACTCTGTTAGTTCCTTTCCTTGCCAAATTACACGGCGGATCATTTGAGCATATACTAAAGATGCCGCGGCAAACCTCTTATTTTCCTTCACGGAGTCAGCCAGCTGGGCCCGAACATCTTTCAATTCTTCGCCCAGCTGGGTGTTGGCATCCTGGAGTTTTTTTCTCATTGTTGACCCGTGTAAGTGCACGCTCGCCAGTGGCCAGTTGCCCTTGAGCTGCTTGTTCACCTTCTTGTGTGATTTGCGGATTCTCTCCTAGATTACCTAAGGTTTCTATCATCAGATATGAATTGTTGTTAGCATTACTGGTCTATATATAAATCTTGTTTTCTCTCAATTAGGGAACACATACCAGGGGATGCCTTTTTCGATTTTTCTAGTTCGGCCGTAGCGGCCGTTATCTGGGTCCAACATTTTTCCAGCTCTTGAGACAAAAGGTTGTTCTTCTCTATGAGAACCTATTCATACAATGATCCTTAAATCAGTTGCACTAACTGTTTCAAGTCTTAGGGGATACTGATATATAATTATCAGATTTTTACAAATATGTACTTACCCGTATATCTTTCAAATACTTGCCTGTGGCCCTAACAAGCCCATCTTGAGCAGCTCGAATGTACGCATCACCTGAGTTGAAGGCATTAAAAGCCTCTTCTGAAAAACCAGGGTCGCAGAGAGCGGCCTGCCGGCGCCGATGATTCAGTGTGCTCTCTACTTAAGAATTTGTGACGGATATTCTATCCAAATCCTCTATATAAGGACAATCCGGTGTCACTTCCGCGTTAGCCTCCGCCCTCGAGAGAGGGTCCGGAATCCGGCAAGTAGAGGCATGACCGGCAGGATCCCCGGACACAGTCCGGCGAATGTTCTTCCTGCTAAGACACAACGGATAGTGTCATACTTTAAGATGACAATCATGGAGCATGTTTAAAACCATACCTCTTGGATAACGCCTCGGCCATATTTCCATTTGCCTTTCTCTTCGAATGCCTTCCCGGCTTAGGCACGGCTTTCTGGCGAGTCGCCTCTTGTTCAGTGTGGTGCGCCGATCGTCTTCCCTTTAGAGCATGAAATTGTGCGGTGGGTAAGGCGGAAGGGGTAAGTCCTTTCGAAGGATAAGTCTCCTGATTACTTACATGCAACACAGGGAGGAGGCCGGGATAGTCAGCGATGATGGCCACTTCTGTGTCGTCACAACTTGCCTGGTAAAACACCCCTTCCCCGAGCTCCATGAATATATCTGGATCTTCTTCGAATCTGGAGTCAATGGCCCGGTTGTGGTCCTCTGGCTGTGGTGTTGTGTTGTGGATCTCCCTGGTGATTTTCGGCCATTCCTGTTATAAATGGGCAGATTAAATATTTATGAAAAAGAACTCAGGGAATGCATAGAGTAGAGTAGTAGGATGGAATCTCACCCAGCTGGGAGGGTTGTACATGGAAAATCCGTCTCTAGGCTTAATGCGGATAAACTCCTCTTTCTCCCCTTTGTATAATCAGGACAGTATTTTCGCTAAAGCGGTGGGGGTATCCGGACCCTTCCGACCGCAGCGGGTGGCATCGTCTTCTCCATTGAAGTGCCACATGGGACGCCCTCGGTATTGGAGTGGCTGAACCCCTCGCATTATAGATATCGCCATAACCTCGATTATTGACAATCCGGATTTAGCAAGTGTCCTTATCTTGCTCATCAACTGATGGACCTCCATGCTATCTTCCTCCTTGAGGCTCAGGGGACGCCAGCTGAGGCGTATTTTCAATGGAGCACTTGAAAATTCATGAAAACCTATTCGAGTTGGGTCAGGAAGGGAGACGTCCTCGATATAAAACCACTCGGAAGGCCATTCTTCGGATGCCTTACTCGGCGTACCGGATAGGTATCCGGTCCCGTTGATGCACCATATTTCAGCTTCGCCCACTTGGAATATTGATCCCTCTTGATTACGAGCGAGAGGGACGAGGCAAAACAACATCTTCCATAACTTGAAATGGGCCTCACAACCTAGAAATAGCTTGCAAAGAGCAACATAACCTGCAATGTGCAGGATGGTGGCAGGTGTGAAGTTGTGCAATTGGAGGGCATAGTACTCCAGAAGCCCTCGGAGGAACGGATGGATTGGAAATCCGACACCTCTCAGCAAGTACGGGACAAAGCATCCCCCTTGGATGGGTTGGGAAACTTCTCCGCCTACTCCCCACCATCGAAAGAGGCCAATCCGGCTCTAACAGGGACTAGATATGTGGGGGGGAAGAAATCCCTAGGTATGCAACTTCACCAATTGACCATGGGACGGAACACTTATCCCAATCGCCCGGTTTGGGGCTGTGAGGGCGGGAGGAAGAGCTGCGAGCGCTAGCCATGTTGGGGTGGTTTTAACGGGCATGCTACGATAAGTCCTCGCTTAGGGGAGATGGTGTGGATTAGATCTGAAGATCCCCGTCTCTTTAAATAGACAATTTGCTCACATGGTTAAGGTGGCAAGTGTAAAAATGCCCCGACCTCTCGCATTCGCTCAACACGTGGAAGCTGAAACCATGAAGGTGCAGAGGCCGATGAGCGTTGTCGGTGTACTAGAGTAGGGGTACCCTAGTATCCCGAACTTGTGCACGGGCAGTCGCAGCACCCCGCGGCAAGGCTTGCCGGGTGACCGCCAAGGTCCTCCGTGGTTCCTCTAGAGCCATTCAAGAACAAAGTATTAAAGACAAGACCCCGGCAAGAGGAGCTTGCCGGGAAGGCAAACCGAAGGCATTCAAGCCAAGGAGACAAGGCCCCGGCAAGAGGAGCTTGCCGGGAAGGCTGACCAAGGCATCTCAAGAAAGCTTGCCGCGACGCACCATGCGTCCCGGCAAGGCCCGGTGAACGACAAGCTTCCGGGCGCGACAAGACAACGACCGCGGCAAGGCACTTGCCACGGCAAGCGCCACTCCGCACCCGTGCTCCAGCACATCCACCAACGTGTCACCCTGGGGCCTTTCCAGGCGCGCGTGGCGAGAGGCTGTGCAGCCAGCGGTGCGAAGTGGCAAGCGGCGCTGACAAGGTAACCACCGTGGCAAGCGGTGGCGCCTCTGACGGTCTCTTTCTGCACTGTTTGGGCGACACAGACGGGCATTTAATGCCCTTGTCCCCTGCCGTCAGGGTTAGGTATGATACACTATATACACAGTGCAGGTAGTTGTACCTACCGCATTCTTTTTCCGTTTTTACCCTTGTCTACGTTGCCACCTGTCGGTGACCCCCTGAGCGTATAAAAGGAGGCCCATGCGCAACGTAGTAAGGGTTCGACCCGTTCGAAGCTAGAAACATTCTCACGCTCAGTCTGGTAGCTCTCATCGCTCCCGAGCAAGAACTCAATATACACATACATGCAGCAGTAGGAGTATTATCTCTCCGGAGAGCTCCGAAGCTGGGTAAACTGCTCGTGAGCTTCGCCTCGATCTGCTCTTCGTGCGACCTCCGCCCCCCGCCGAACCGAAAGGGGCTCGGTCCACCGGTCCCATAGGTGTTCGTGGATCAGTTTCCCCGACATCTTTGGCGCGCCAGGTAGGGGGCGTCGAGATTGTGTGAACCTGATCCGGCGTGCACACGAGCTAGATCTTCATCATCTTCATCGACATGCCACCGAAGAAGAAGGCTTCGGAGGCCGCTGCTCCGTCCGCATCGATCCCACCGCCACCGGAGCAAACGGGCGGTGGGGTAGACGCCGGCGGAAGAACGGGCGTCGACGAGGGTGCTCACAGTGCTGCCAAGTCCAAGGACAAGGCTGCACAGACCTCGGCGTCCGTACGCACACCGCGCCCATCTCAGGAGGTGCGGGACCAACAACGTCATGGTATTCGCAGTACCATGCGTTCGTTGGAACAAGATCGAGCTGGTGGATCTCGGGGTGCCCAAGACCAGCATGCACGCCAACATGCTGGCCCGAGCGAGGCACGGTCACCTGGACGGGATACTGCTCCTTCTAACATAGTTAGAAGTCCGAGCGTAACCCGCTCCTCGCACCGTTCGCCACTACCACCCACCACTCCAGCAGAAGCTTTGGCGCGAGCTCAACTGCTCCTGGATTACCCTCCAACGGCAGACAAGACCGACGAATGGAGGGCCACCATTCAGAGTCTCATCGGCTTCGCCAACAGCGACACTCTGCGGCAGCTGAGTACATCACTGCCGCGGCACCACTGCTAGGCACGAGCCGATGGCGACAAGACCAATGGAGGTGCAACCACCATGCACTCTCCACCCCAAAGGCCAAGATCGCCGACTCGCCGGATCCACCTCGACAGCGACTCCACCGCGTCATCAGACCCACGAGTTCGTCGCGATCAGCGCCAAGTTCTTCACGAACGACAACAAGAAGACGCTCGTACTTGTATCGAGCGCCGAAAAGAAGCACGACATCAATCAGACCAGCGCGCTGGGCCTTCTGTCGACATGCATGCGCCAGAGGAACCAGGCGACTTGCCGTACGCGGTAGGTTACCCTGCATTCACTCGTGAGCTGCGGCAAGTCCAGTGGCCCAGCAAGAAGAATTTCAAGCCAGATGTACTAGAAAATTACGACGGCAAGTCGCATCCGTCGGAGTTCCTCAGCATCTACACCATCGCGGTGCAAGCTGCCAGGGGACGAGACGACAAGATCCTTGCCAACTACTTCCCGCTGGTGCTCAAGCCCAATGTCAGATCCTGGCTCATGCACTT
>NW_021241895.1:0-1321 GCF_002162155.2 Triticum dicoccoides | reverse complement strand
TGGTGCGCCATTAGTAGTTTTGAAAAAAAAATTGGTTACTAATGGCGCACGAGGGATGTGCTGCGCCATTAGTATTTGGACACTAATGGCGTACCAACACATGGTGCACAATTAGTATATAGTAGTGGCGCACCACATGTCTGGTGCGCCATTAGTGACCATTTCATCTATAGCCCTTTTCCTAGTAGTGTGTGTCTTAAGGTGTTATTCTAGTATGAACTCTATGATAGATTGAACGAAAAGAATAGCTTCATGTTATTTTACTACGAACTCTTGAATAGATAGATCAAAAAGGATAACTTTGAGGTGGTTTCATACCCTACCATAATCTCTTCGTTTGTTCTCCGCTATTAGTGGCTTTCGAGTGACTCTTTGTTTCATGTTGAGGGATAGTTATATGATCTAATTATGTTATTGTTGTTGAGAGAACTTGCACTAGTGAAAGTATGAACCTTAGGCCTTGTTTACTACCATTGCAATACCATTTACGCTCACTTTTATCGCTTGTTACCTTGCTGTTTTTATAATTTCAGATTACAAATACTTATATCTACCATCCATATTGCACTTGTATCACCATCTCTTTGCCGAACTAGTGCACCTATACAATTTACCATTGTATTGGGTGTCTTGGGGACACAAGAGACTCTTTGTTATTTGGTTGCACTTGAGAGAGAACATCTTCATCATACACCTCCCACGAATTGATAAACCTTAGGTCATCCACTTGAGGGAAATTTTCTACTGTCCTACAAACCTCTGCACTTGGAGGCCCAACAACGTCTACAAGAAGAAGGTTGTGTAGTACACATCAAGCTCTTTTCTGGCGCCGTTGCCGGGGAGGTGAGTGCTTGAAGGTATATCTTTAGATCTTGCAATCGAATCTTTTTATTCTTGTTTTATCACTAGTTAGTCTACAAAACAAAACTACAAAAAAATGGAATTGAGTTTGTCTCATACGCTTCATCTTTTTAATATCTTTCGTGAAAATGATGGAAATGTAAATTGTGCTCAAGTGCTAGAAGAAGAAATCTATAAAATGTTTGGCAATAAATCTTTGAATGATGAGCATGATTGCAATGTTATTAGTATAGATTCTTTGAATACCCATGATTCTAATGATAAGCAAAGCCACAAGCTTGCGGATGCTATGTATGATGAATATGATATTTTTTGTCCCCCAAGTTTTGATGAGCAAATTTATTATGATGAAAGCATGCCTCCTATTTATGATGATTATTGTGATGACTTGTATGCTATTAAGAATAATTGTAACCATGAAACTTGTCATCATGATTTTAGTTTTCAATTGGATTATGCC
>NW_021241894.1:0-760 GCF_002162155.2 Triticum dicoccoides | reverse complement strand
GAGATACATGACGTGTACATGGCGGTAAGTGGCGAGAGCGTGTGTGAAGAGGTACACCCCTGCAGGGTTAACATGATCTATTCGAATAGCCGGGTCCGCGGTTATGGACTTCTTGGATGCTTACATGGTACATAGACAACTTGAAGTGGATACTCTAAAATGCTCAAGACAAGTGTGAGTGCTATGGATGGCCTTCTCGTAGGGAGACGGGGATGAATCCATAGTAGTGTATTGTATGGTGGTTAGTGGACTCGTGTACGTTGTCTCACCTCAAGAGTTTCTGGTAGTCGTAGAACAGGATAGCCACTGAGTCAAAGCTGGCTTGCTGCAACTAAATCCCACATTACCCTCTTGATACAAATGCATGTATGATAGGATCTGATGTAAGTCTTGCTGAGTACCTTTGTACTCATGTTGCTTTATTTATGTTTTTGCAGCAGAGACTTCGGTCTTACTAGGGTTCTCATGGACTTCGACTAGTAGCTAGTACCTCAGCTACGATCTTGATCGGATGTTGTAGATAGTCAGGCTTTCAGCCTTTTTCATTTGTAGATGTCTGTACCCAGACATGTAATGCTTCCGCTTGTTGCTTGTATGCTCTGTATGATGGGTTTTGTGACCCCTGTTTGCAATAAATGCTATGATGGCTCTTCTGAGCCTTTATCTATATGTTTGTTAAGTTATGCTGTGATGCCATGTTGTACAGCACATACTTGCATGTTATGCGTACGTGTAATGTGTATTGCTATGTGTGGGATCT
>NW_021241893.1:0-1586 GCF_002162155.2 Triticum dicoccoides | reverse complement strand
CATAATTTTTTGTTGCATCGATGTTTTCAAATGGTGCATCTTAACAGCTGATTTCTCCTCAGTTCTAGCCGAGTACCTGACCAACACCAAGCTCCTCCGGCTTCACATCAAACCTGGGCAAACAGGCTAGGACGGCATCACATGGCCTGGCCTGTGCTAATCGTGCCTTGCACGTCATGGCCTATGAAGGCATGTTTTACTAAATGGGCCATGTCATGCCGACCCGGGCATGACACATTTAGTAAACAGGATAGCCCGTAGGATCTATAAGAAGGATCATTGAAGGCAAGATCCTTTCTTGGTTCTCCTTCAGTCCAAAATTTCCGACCGTCCTACGTTCCAAATATTTTCATTCGTCATGCGCTCTCCACCCCATGCATATATGTCTCTCATCAAGAGAGTCGCTCGATCTCTTTGTATCCCTTACGGCCCAGACTGGTTAGGCTTTTATTCTTTCAAAACTTGCCTCCCCGATCCCTCGCCCGTGCCGCGACATCACTAAAGACACCGAAAACAAAGCTTGTGTGGGGCTTGAGAGGCAACCGAGGTAGGCACAGCCAATGGAGCAGCTTGCCCTGCTGCCAAATGCCCTTCGTGCACCCTCGATGACCTGCAATTGGGACTGCACGCGTGGCTGCATGTCTCCTTTCCAACATTCTAACCAGCATGCCCCATATCTCCCCATTAACCCTCCACTGGTGAAATCTTAAACGCACCAGTATTGTCAGGTAGATGTGGGCTCCCAGAAGCGTGCTCACCGGTCCTAACACTGCTCTCAAGCGCGGGTGCATGGGAGGGCGAGATGAACAATTGCACGCCAGTGTTGGCCAGGGGCGAGGTGGAGAACGATATGCCAGCGGTGCCCAGAAATGAGACGCGATGTTGCATGCCTGCTGCCTCCACGGCCTCAACCTGAGGCGTGCTTGCTTAAACCGTCTTAGTATGTCCCCTATAGTAGTGCCATGGCCGGATAGGTTGCAGTGATTAAGCGCATGCAAGCTCTCCACATCCTCTTTTTTTGGCAACAATTATTTTAACCAGAAGGCCGCAAGCCAATATAACATGCATACGACGAGAATGTGGCGTTCCATTATTCTCATATATGCTAATTATATTTCTTTTAAATTCATTGCTCTAAGTTTCGACAACAACCACATGGTCTTATATAGTTTTATAAACACACAACAACACGGCTGCAGTGGCGTCCACAATAGTGTTGAGAAGCAGTAACGGTGAGGGCAGCTCCTTTGAGGAATAATGGCCAACATGTTCTATTTTTATGTTAATTTATTTCTCATCTGAGACAAGCCTTATATTACAAGCACACTATAATGTAAAAAAATAAACATCACCCACCTCTCATTCTGATGGCACAGATACCTACCTAACTTGAGGATTTGCAACATCACTATAAGAGGGTTGTTGTACTTGGATGGCAAAGTGTGGCCAGACAACTTTGCTGCGTCGGCATTTTGAGGGTCCGTGGTTACCCACATTCAACAAATATTGTGCTGGTTTATACCCGTTATAAGGGTCGTTAAGTACACATGCAGTGGCACATTGCGGTTTTCATCCTGGCATTTTCC
>NW_021241892.1:0-2516 GCF_002162155.2 Triticum dicoccoides | reverse complement strand
TCTCTCACACTGCAACATCAAGATAGTGCCGCCTACTGACCATAAGGTCACCCATGCCTCTCAAATAGGATGGGCTAAGAAATTTGTTAACTCAGGTTGCCCAGTGTGGACATGCACATGCTTTATATTCTCCCCGTGTCTTCTTAGTTACACATGCATTTGGCTGATAGTTGGTTGGCTGATAGTTATTCTTGCAGAGATGTCCGGTCGACACATAAACTTGAGTTGAATGCTTTTCATTCATTGCCTTACCTTTGGAGCTTCATGTACGAATTTTCCTGATTCAATATGTTAAAATATATACGAGTTTGATGCGCCAACACTCTTTCTTGAAGTATTGTACAAGTTAAAAGTGAATTTACTATAAATTAGTACAGTTCATGAGTCTGCCACGTCATGAAAATGAGCAACCGGATGATCTTTGTATCCATCACCAAATGGGGTAGATATATGCACATCACAATATAAATCGGACAAATACATAACTAAGTTTGGTGTAGAAGACTAGAAGTACAGGCAGCGCTTAGCTGATTTGTTAAGTATCTTCTACTAATAATAATATGTTTATGTATCTAAGTATCTGGTTGTAATTTTTATTATTTTTTGTGTTCGATGTACTACCATGATTGAAGATGAATAGATTGAAAGTTTCCCACAAAAAAAATGTTTTTGCGTAGTCTTAGGTGCCTTTCTAATTTTGAAACATCAAACACCTAAAATTGCTAATAAATTTGCAGGCACTACTATTTATATATATACACACACACACACTTAAAAAAGCAATTTCTCAGGTTGCGCATCTTAGTGAAATGTCAGCACAATTTTGATGAGAAATGGGCGGGACCAACTACGCGAAGGAATGTGATCCGTGTATGTACCTTGAGAAAAAAAATTGAGTACAGCCAATTGATTCAACTGGTTCAGGCACATGGAAAATGCCAGGATGAAAACCGCAATGTGCCACTGCATGTGTACTTAACGACCCTTATAACGGGTATAAACCAGCACAATATTTGTTGAATGTGGGTAACCACGGACCCTCAAAATGCCGACGCAGCAAAGTTGTCTGGCCACACTTTGCCATCCAAGTACAACAACCCTCTTATAGTGATGTTGCAAATCCTCAAGTTAGGTAGGTATCTGTGCCATCAGAATGAGAGGTGGGTGATGTTTATTTTTTTACATTATAGTGTGCTTGTAATATAAGGCTTGTCTCAGATGAGAAATAAATTAACATAAAAATAGAACATGTTGGCCATTATTCCTCAAAGGAGCTGCCCTCACCGTTACTGCTTCTCAACACTATTGTGGACGCCACTGCAGCCGTGTTGTTGTGTGTTTATAAAACTATATAAGACCATGTGGTTGTTGTCGAAACTTAGAGCAATGAATTTAAAAGAAATATAATTAGCATATATGAGAATAATGGAACGCCACATTCTCGTCGTATGCATGTTATATTGGCTTGCGGCCTTCTGGTTAAAATAATTGTTGCCAAAAAAAGAGGATGTGGAGAGCTTGCATGCGCTTAATCACTGCAACCTATCCGGCCATGGCACTACTATAGGGGACATACTAAGACGGTTTAAGCAAGCACGCCTCAGGTTGAGGCCGTGGAGGCAGCAGGCATGCAACATCGCGTCTCATTTCTGGGCACCGCTGGCATATCGTTCTCCACCTCGCCCCTGGCCAACACTGGCGTGCAATTGTTCATCTCGCCCTCCCATGCACCCGCGCTTGAGAGCAGTGTTAGGACCGGTGAGCACGCTTCTGGGAGCCCACATCTACCTGACAATACTGGTGCGTTTAAGATTTCACCAGTGGAGGGTTAATGGGGAGATATGGGGCATGCTGGTTAGAATGTTGGAAAGGAGACATGCAGCCACGCGTGCAGTCCCAATTGCAGGTCATCGAGGGTGCACGAAGGGCATTTGGCAGCAGGGCAAGCTGCTCCATTGGCTGTGCCTACCTCGGTTGCCTCTCAAGCCCCACACAAGCTTTGTTTTCGGTGTCTTTAGTGATGTCGCGGCACGGGCGAGGGATCGGGGAGGCAAGTTTTGAAAGAATAAAAGCCTAACCAGTCTGGGCCGTAAGGGATACAAAGAGATCGAGCGACTCTCTTGATGAGAGACATATATGCATGGGGTGGAGAGCGCATGACGAATGAAAATATTTGGAACGTAGGACGGTCGGAAATTTTGGACTGAAGGAGAACCAAGAAAGGATCTTGCCTTCAATGATCCTTCTTATAGATCCTACGGGCTATCCTGTTTACTAAATGTGTCATGCCCGGGTCGGCATGACATGGCCCATTTAGTAAAACATGCCTTCATAGGCCATGACGTGCAAGGCACGATTAGCACAGGCCAGGCCATGTGATGCCGTCCTAGCCTGTTTGCCCAGGTTTGATGTGAAGCCGGAGGAGCTTGGTGTTGGTCAGGTACTCGGCTAGAACTGAGGAGAAATCAGCTGTTAAGATGCACCATTTGAAAACATCGATGCAACAAAAAATTATG
>NW_021241891.1:0-1349 GCF_002162155.2 Triticum dicoccoides | reverse complement strand
GGCTAATTCGTTGTGCTACCAATATCAATCACCGTCGGCGGGGCACTGCTCCTGGACTTGATCTGCAACACGAGGATGTCTGGGGCGCCGGCCCTAGGCTTGGTGGTGGTGGCCTTCTTCGTCAGAGTTGGTCGGTCGGCTGGCTGTGCTCGCATGGTCATGCAGTGGCCGGCGGCTTGGCCGGTCGGCGGCGGCGGAACTTGGCCGGTGGCAGCGGCAAAGTTCTGTCTAGATCTCGGGGCGTCGGCCCTGGAGGGTGGCGGCCGGTGAAGCTCGGGCTTCCCGCGACTAATGGCAGTTGCGAACCGCGACCAAAGGCCCTTTTTCCACCAGTGTTACTCACCAAATCCAGACCACAAATACACTTTCCAGATCCACTTGCTCATCTTATCTTTAGCATAGTAGCTAAAAGATTATGCCAAATCAGTCATAACCATAGCCACCGCCACATGTTAAGTAGCCATGGTGGCTACTTACTTAACCAGGAGCGATGGTAAACAAGTTAGGAAAAAAATCTTGGGTCAAATGTGTACAACCTTTTCTGTATAAATCGATGAGAATGCTCAGTTATTTCCCTGGAACTTCAAAATATGTCCTCCCATAATATGACAAAACCTTCTACGAAAGTTCCATGACATACATGCTGATTCAAATTGTTTTTGGACAAACATGGTCATGCCGTGTCTCAACCCTCGAATATGTTTATTGGACTGAACAATGTCTTTCTGAGAATGTTTATTTCTTATTTTAATTGGCTATTACAAAACTGACCTGTAGGTTGTTCCTACAATTTCTGCGAATTGGGCTCTGTTTTTCCTTCTGTACTCCATGTTTCTTTTCCGCTTTCGAGAGGCACAAACGTGACATGCCTCTCGCGCAAGGAAAAAAACGCATTTTTCCCGTTTCAGAGAGGCACGGTCGTACCTCTCGCGGAAACAAAAGCGTGCTTCTCGTGGAAGCAAATCCGTACCTCTCACGGAAGGTACAAAAATAAAAAATGTGTTTTTTTGTGCAAATCACGTTTTTTTGAAAAATGTTGTCAAAAAGCTAAGAGTGACTGGTGGAAAACCGAAAAACCCAAAAAAAACCCGAAAAAAACAATCTAAAAAGCCAAAAACACGTGCAAAAAATAAAAATAATAAAATCCAGAAGGAGCGCACAGAGCGTGACACGTGGCAGCGATTGAGAGCGTGCAAGTGGCTAGCTCTCAGCCCACCCAAAGTGATCGTTGGAAGTGCTGCCGAAGGAGCACTCCTCAATTGGTTCCCCTCCTAAACACTACTTTGTATGTGGAAAAAAATAAGGCGGGTTCCATTTCCTGATTGACCGCAGATATCCTGGTAAGGTTT
>NW_021241890.1:0-2526 GCF_002162155.2 Triticum dicoccoides | reverse complement strand
GGGGTAGGGCAAACCGTCCAGAGCATGTCCTGCAAGGGTGAACGGAGATGTCCATCGAATTGGGCCTTGTAAGCCGACGATGGTTGTAGGTCCCATCATTAGTGAGATTCCAGATGATAGAATCACGAACTCCAGGTTGTATGTTGACATTGGCTAGCTTTTCCGAGAGAGTCGTGAATTGTTGAATGTGAACAATGTGGGGTGGTAGTAGGGGTGGGGGTGTGGGGTTTTGGGTGACGAGGTGCATCATATAGTTTCCCTACGAGGGTGTAATAAACTTTAATTAGTCGAGAATGTGGAACGCGATACATGAAGTTCGGACTTCAAATATTATTTGTGGATTTTGGTCGAAGTAATCCATTGCAACTATGTATATAGTAGCTGGAAGACGGAACACACAATGATGATCATACAGATCATAGTATGGCACATTATACCTTGACACTAGGCTAATTCCTAAAAAGACCACAGAAGACAAAGTTATATAGTATAATGTTGCCAGACCACGAAAAATATTTTGAGTTGTTGACAATATCATGGAATAAATGGGAAGACATCTTTATTACCGAGTGTTAACGTTTTCAAGATGCCCGTATTTGCGTTTGTATATCAAAACATTTTATAGCATTATACATTGTGTGTAACCGTTGGATAACAATACCGGTGTAGAGGAGGCCGGGGTTGTGCAGGGGTGATAATGTAGATAACAATAAAGTTTTTGCGAATTTAATAGATAATATCACGTTTGAAGTTGAAGTTCGCTAACATGTGACCATCATCTTCGGGATCATATTGGAGGGAAAAGTTAGAATAAAAAATAAGATTAGTAAGCACATTCCATATACAACCCTACTCGCAAATGATGCTATATAACAGTAGAGGCCACCGGTGGAACGCTAACCAGATAGCATAGCATTAAAATAGGAAATTAACTGAGTTGACACTTGGTTAATTTGCATATTTATGGCATACTAATTTAAAGCCTTGTAAATAGATTGCAGTATATTTACTCGTTACCGAAATTCGTAACGTGATATGTTGTCGCACACATGTGCACTTTTGTTTTTGAAAAACATATCACAAAAATGGCAATCATTTAAAATGTATAATTTATTTCACAACCATATGTACATTTTCTTACCGGTGTATGTAACGTGTAAACATAATCCCAGTGTCCAAGGAAATGACATTATTACAGCACACACATATTACATAATCCCGTAGTTACTAGTTGTAATGTTCCGGTTTGAGCATTCCGTTCCGTTTTTCAAACTCCACTTCTTTTCATATAGCAATCCCTGATCAAAGAGAGAACAATATCCATTTCAAAACATTTCTAACATAATCCTTAGTTCAGATCGACGAAGTAATGTCACTCGAGTATTATCAGCCTGACTGCAATCTTTTTCTGTCGGTAAGGATTGCACCAGAGCACCTTCTACTTCTAATAGGCCATGAACTATAGATAGAGAAGGATCATTCTGAGCGAGTACGTAAGAAGCGATCCACTTTTTTTCAGAAAGAAGTCCACATAATCCCCTAGGATTTCACAAACCGGCCAGTTTACCCCCTAAGGTTCAAAACCGGGTATCTAACCCCCTGTTCATTCCTAAACAAGGTGAATCACCCCCTAGGCCCGATCAGAGTGGTTTCATTGGCGGTTTTGTTGACGTAGCAAGGTGCAGCTCGTTTCTGATCTGCAGCCGGCCTCGTCCATCCTCCTCCGGACGCGAGAGCGGCGTCGTGCCACTCATGGCGCTCACCGAGTCCCGTTCTTGTAATTGTGCGCATCTCGACGCCACCCTCCACCTCCACGTCTCCAGGTTTCCATGCACGCTCGGAAGGCATCCTCTCCATCAGGCGGACGACATTGTCGAACCTGCTGCTCCGGCCTGGCGCATGCCGCCAGGGTTCGAGGGATCCTTCTGGACGTCTACACCGTCGCGTCCATGGGGCGGTCGAGGTCGTGTACGACGGTGACAAGCAGGACATCGGGGCGGGAAGCAGCAAGGAGCAGGAGCGAGTCGCCGGCGAGGCGCACGTACTTGTGGATGTTGTCAAAAGGTCCAGACCGCGCATGAACGCAAGCTCAGCCAAGATAATACGCAAGTATACCTGCTGGATCGATTCCCTCCTGGACAAGCACGTACATACACACAAGTACGTGCCACCAAGTCTGAGACGGACATGATCACACAACCTAATCGTGTTTAGCTCTAATAACCAATCGTGAATGTCGAACAGCTGCCGGCGGCACGTGTGCCAGCTCGGTAGGCGACGGAGCAGTGTTGTCCAAGGAGGACGAAGTGGACGCTCGCCGGCAATAGGCTGCCGAGGCGACTACGGTACCACAGCGCACGAGAAACTCGGTCGCGATGAAAGGCGATTCGTGAACCACAGGCTGAGCTTCCTCGTGGCCGGCCGCCGGCTGCTGGCTGGTGCTGCAGCCTACCAGTACCTCAATGAGGCAAGTGATTTGGGTACGATGACCTGAGCAACATGCGATGGGAGAAAGCTGGGGGGAAG
>NW_021241889.1:0-2587 GCF_002162155.2 Triticum dicoccoides | reverse complement strand
AACAGTGAACTGCTAATTCTGGTAGAATTAAAACAAAAATCAAAAAATTAGGAGATGCAGTCCGCAACAACAAAACCTAATTAGCAATGATAATACACATATGTGGAGTTTCTAGTGTTTTAGAATTTTTTCTGCATGGAAGCACAACAATACCAGGATTCATGCCATTCTGTTTGGAAACATTGGGAGGAAAAAAATCATATGTTCTGCTTGTTGTACGAATGCCAAAATCTGAGTTGTTTATGAGATGATGTAGTGCAATGTGTGACCGTGACATGCATTTCTATGGACACATTACCTGTCATTAGCTTGTTGATTAACATATGATTTTATCATTCTTGTGGAAAAGATTTTATGTCAAGGGTACCGAGACGGCTTCGAAGCCTGAACATCCCAGTGCAGGCTGTTGATAGTGTACAAGCAGATGAAGAAAATTTACAAGGCCCTCCAGAAAATTAATGATTTCTTACGAAGAAAGTGATGGTATACTTCTACTTGTGATTAAAGTAAAGGTTTTAAATTAATACTTAGTATAATGAGATGTTTATATTTATTTCAAAAGCAGGAGAAACTGGAAGAAAGAAAACAAAAGATAACAATGGGAGCCTTTCATGGGAAGATAATAGAGAAGTATTTAAAAGTGTGCATGGGGAAGAAGTGAAAAACTTTGAGGGTATTATGGTGATAAGTATTGGAGAAAAATAAAGTCTCTCAGGGACTGACTTTTGTTCGGCATTCTTATAAAGGAGAAAATGTTTAGTTTGCACTGTGGGCACTAGGTGATAATGTAGAAAACATGACACATGAGAAGGCTATGATGAGTTCGTTCCTGAAGCAAAAATTCCCTGGACAGGATTGGAGAAATGACTTTGTAACTGAGGGAAGTGATGAAGTTGGTATCTTAGCCACATCTCCTTCTACAAAGATAAAAGTATGAGAATTAATATATTATTATCATATTCTTGTTTTAGGTTGATCTGAATGGAAGAGTAGTTGGCAGTGACCTCCCACATGAATCAGACAACAAAGTTGAAGAATCACCTGGCAGTTCAGCATTTCTTCTTACACTAGACTGAAAGCTTATGTTCTGAAAGTTTCTATGTTATATTTCTTTTTTCAGGGTAGCTGAAGATTTAGAAAAGGAATGCATTCCAGGAGCCAGGAGGAACTACAGACAGAAGATCTAGTCTTTAAGTGAACAAATATTATAGATTATGTATAGATTTTAGCTTCATAAGAAAACTTAGTTCTAGTTTTCAGTATAATTTCTTAATTATTTGCATCTTTCATATGAATGTCTAATTTGATTCAGTTGTGAACTCAAAATGTTTGTTCCTACTAACTAGTACACTAGATTTGTTACTAAGTATGCTAATTGTACGAATGGGATACTTGTGAATGCAATTGGTGATATGGATGGATGCCTTTATATGATGATATTTGTTGCTTGTGAATGCAAATGGTGATATGGGCGAATGCCATTATGTAATTATATTTGATGATCATTCTGCACATGCATATGTGGCGTGATAGTAACTGAATTTGAAATTATGAAATACAAATTCAAAATAAATCAAATACTATTCAAAGTAAAATATTCCATAGTTACAAAGAAGCTTATGTATATTTAGAGACGAATATAGCGTCTCTATGTAGCGCGTATAAGCATTGGGCCCATAACGAATGAAACGTCCGTATGTGAGTAGAGACGTGATATGAGCGCATCTAATATAATGTCTTTATATATCTAGAGACGATTTTGAACGTCCCAATATAGTGTCTCATGCCATGTACAGACGCTTTGCCAGCGTCTCTAGATGTTTTGAGACGGTCCGTGAGAAGACGCTTCAAAGACGCTTTACTATGTCGACTCTATGGTTGCCTAGAGATGAAATAACACGTCTCTAGCTATGGAATTGAACGTCTCTACACGTAGATTTTCTTGTAGTGAGATTGGCAAAACAGTAGAGGCATACGTAGATGATGTGGTCGTAAAAACCAAGCACGTAGACTCTCTAATAGACGACTTGAGGCTCACATTCGACAACCTCCGAAAATACGACATCAAGCTCAATCCGGAAAAATGCGTTTTCGGCGTACCGGCGGAAAGCTCCTGGGCTTCATTGTCTCCAGTAGAGGAATTAAAGCTAATCCGGCCAAAATCCAAGCTTTGTCACAGTTGGCTACCCCAACAGACCTCAAACAAATCCAGAAATTAACTGGATGTGTGGCGGCTCGAAGCCGCTTTATCTCCCGCTTAGGAGAAAAGGCATTACCCCTTTATCGCCTCCTTCGGCGCATCGAACACTTCGAGTGGACGGACACTGCCACAGCCGGATTGGAAGAAATAAAAGCCATACTGGCAACCAACCCAATCCTGGTCGCGCCAAACATTGGCGAACCAATGTTGTTGTACATTGCGGGAACTCTTCAGGTTGTAAGCGCAGTGCTCGTCGTCGAACGAGAAGCGGGCGGACATAAATTCCCCCTTCAAAAGCCGGTATATTATGTATCCACTTTCCTCACTCCATGCAAGTCACGGTACCCACATTATCAAAAGATAGCCTATGTAGTATTCATGGCATCC
>NW_021241888.1:0-553 GCF_002162155.2 Triticum dicoccoides | reverse complement strand
AAAGGCAGCAAAAAGCATAGCTGAATGAACTTTTCCGAGAAAATGCATAGTTTAATTTAAAAATCTTTGTAGGTGCCTTTCTATTGTGCCATCAGTAAATTAGGTCTTCTGCATAGATGAAATTTTCCACGATATTCAACCGTTTATGAGGCCCACTCTAGTCGCCGTGTATCAGAAGCGATATGAAAGTTTGACTCTATTTGTTGAAATCTTGGCAATTGCTTTCATGGGGCAATTTTCAAGAGAAATTTATCTGAAAGCGTCAGCTGATATTGAGCTATCTTTTTTAATTGTATTTATTTTTTGATTCAAATCTCTGTTTACCAAGCAGTTGTCATTACATATTGCAATGACGATATCCAATTATGAAATGACTAGAGGAAAGTATGATGTGAGCGCAATTTAAGCGTTCGATGTCTCTGTTTTATTCGTGGAACTGAAGAAACATAAGATAGGACGAGGTGTTCTAAAGAGTGTCAATATTTGTGGTAGAAGTTTTTTTGCCAGCGACAGAGGGTTAATTAGAATGAAAGGCTCTTTTGCTTTCTTGTTC
>NW_021241887.1:0-415 GCF_002162155.2 Triticum dicoccoides | reverse complement strand
GACATGCAACTCGGTAGGACCGATATGGTTAGGGTTAGGGCATAACGTAATCTCGGTGAGACCGATTACACAAACTCGGTAGGACCGATTTTGGTAATAAGCTAACCAGAGAGTTGGTCAGGCAAACTCGGTAGGACCGATTACACAAACTTGGTGGGACCGATTTTGGTAATAAGTTAACTAGAGAGTTTGCATTGTAATCTCGGTAGTACCGATTGATCAAACTCGGTGAGACTGATTTTGGTAATGGACATACACAAAGAGATTACAATCCCATCTCGGTGAGACCGAGATCCCTATCGGTGAGACCGATTTGCCTAGGGTTTGTGGCAGTGGCTAAGACATCTGAACCTAGCGGCGCCGGATAGAAATAATCGGTGGGGCCGAGTTATACTTTTGGTTTAGGACATATGTG
>NW_021241886.1:0-1355 GCF_002162155.2 Triticum dicoccoides | reverse complement strand
AGGCTCGCGCCTTGGAGGAGGCACGTTTGGCCAATTTGGCCGAACGCACTCGACTGGAGAATCTTCAGCGAGCACTCGACGAGCGCGCGCAGCAACGAGTTCCCGACACCAGTCGACGTCAACTCTTCCCGCCGACTCAGGTATATCGAACCCCAATCCAGAATTTAGCAGCTGCGACCCGTATAGCAGAGTCCATCCAGCCTTCTCAGTCGGAAGCTGGCAGAGGCTTGATGCAGATCAGGGATCTGCTCCGGGCAGCAGGAGATTAGAATTCGGCCGTGTCACAGTCGTGCAACAGAATTCACAGTCGATCCGTCGCTGCGAATACAGTTCAGTCGGCTCACAGCCCCAGACCGCCTCCGCGGCGTGAAGGGCGCGAGAATCGGCGAGACCAATATGGTGACCGACTCGACCGAGACGATAGGTGTCGAGTGCCCAATTCCCCTCCGAGGGGTGGGTCTTACGCTCCTCGGCAGCAAGATGACAGGCGTCAGCTCAGTGCGGGACGAAGAGTTCCAGTCGACCCCAGAGAACCAGGCTTTGATGCGCGATCCATTATCGTGCAAGGCTTAGTCGACCAGAACAGAGCCCATCGAGGTGGACTCGACAGAGATGCGCCCACAAGCAGTCGAGTGCATGTTTCTGGTCCTGAATGTTTCAGCAGAGCTATCAGAGCCGCAGTTATCCCTCCCAATTTCAGGTTGGCAACAGGAGTCAGCAAGTTCACTGGTGAGTCTAAGCCTGAAACTTGGCTTGAAGACTACCGAGTAGCGGTTCAAATTGGTGGTGGGAACGACGAGGTGGCCATGAAGCATTTGCCCCTCATGTTGGAAGGTTCTTCCAGGGCATGGTTGACTCAATTACCTCCTAGCAGCATTTACACTTGGGAAGATCTGTCCCGAGTGTTCATCAGAACGTTTGAAGGAACTTGCAAGCGACCGGCTGGACTGACGGAGTTGCAAGTCTGCGTGCAGAAGACCAATGAGACTCTCAGAGAGTATATTCAGAGATGGATCACTTTGCACCATACTGTGGAGAATGTGTCTGATCATCAGGCAGTCTGCGCCTTTAAGGATGGTGTCAAGAACAAAGAATTGAGTTTGAAATTTGGTCGAACCGGTGACATGACCTTGAGTCGGATGATGGAGATTGCTACCAAGTACGCCAACGGCGAAGAAGAAGACCGACTCCGAAGCGGCAAGCACAAGCCGAGTCAGTCGGAAAAGGGAAACACCAGTCGGAAACAGAAGCGGAAGGCTGAACCGGCAGCTCCTGGAGAGGCTCTGGCCGTGACTCAGGGAAAGTTTAAAGGGAAACCAAAAGGATCCTGGAACCCTAAGAAGGTGAAGGATAAA
>NW_021241885.1:0-395 GCF_002162155.2 Triticum dicoccoides | reverse complement strand
ATTCCCTCTCTTATATTTTTGTAATAGAAATAATTGATGATAAAATAAATAAAATCAAATGATCCTGTTTACATAATTTGAGAAAACTCAAATACGTAAATAACGAAATCCCCAACTCTCTCCGTGGGTCCTTGAGTTGCTTAGGATTTTCCAGGATCAAAACCAAAAGCAAAATAAAATATGATATGCATGATGACCTAATGTATAACATTCCAAATTGAAAATTTGGGATGTTGCAAACCTACCCCCCTTAAGATGAATCTCGCCCTCGAGATTCGGGTTGGCTAGAAAATAGGTGAGGGTGGTCTTTGAGCAAATCTTCCTCTCGCTCCCAGGTGGCTTCATCCTCCGTGCGGTGGCTCCACTGAACTTTGCAAAACTTGATAACCTTGCTA
>NW_021241884.1:0-1348 GCF_002162155.2 Triticum dicoccoides | reverse complement strand
GCGCATCCCCGAGCCCGCTAACTACCTCTGCAGCCCCGCGGTGAGCCCCGGATCATTTCCCCCTTCTCCCCTTGTCTCTCCCGACCTCTAGGCCCTAGCCCCACCTTGGCCGAGAGCTCCACGCCGCCGGCGATGTCGCCGTCGTGGCCACGGTCACCGTAGCACCCAACCGAGCACACCATCGTGCTCCCCACCTCACCAGGAGCACGCAGCATGCACTAACGCCTCCCCAAGCCCCCTGCAACGTCGATTCCGACCGCACCCGAACTCCGGCAGCCGCAGCCGAGCTCGCCGCCGTCAACTCCGGCCACCCCGAGCCCAACCACCACCACCAATAGTCGCGGCTCAACCTCAGCAACACGTAGATGCCTTCCGCCGTCCATTTGGTTGCCGGAATGGCAAAAAGCACTTTCGCCGCCGTCTCGGGCCTCGCCGGCGTCATGTCGCCGGTGGGGTTTGACCTGTCCGACCTGAGGTTTGACCCCCCAGGGTCACTGACGCGTGGGCCCTGTCGGTCAGATGGTTAGATTAGCGCTAACCACTGTTAGTTAACCCCTGACACTGACCAGTGGGCCCCAGCGCCACTAATTAGTAATTAGAATTAATTTAACCCTGTTTAACCCCCTGTCACTGACGTGTGGGCCCCACATGTCAGGTTTGACTCCAGCCAGCCGCAGTTGACCACTGACGTCATGCTGACGTCATGCTGGCGCAATAACTATAATTTCTGGATTTAATTTAAATCAGGAAATTCCAGAATATTATTTAAACTTCAAAAATTCATAACTTTTATTCTGTAACTCCAAATTGGACAAATTATATATGAAAAATGATCAGAAAAATCCAATCTATCCATCTGTACTATTTTCATGCACGATCAAACAAGTTAAATTGATGTTTTAAGAAGAACAAGGAAAAGCACTTTAAAAGGCCATATTTGAATTTGAAATTTGAATCCTTGATTCAAATTTGTTCACACCCTTCTGGTTTTAGTTGCATTAGCCCAATACACTCATTTTGCCATGTCTCATGCATGCATCATATTGTTGCATACTGTTTGGTAATGTTTGTGTATCGGTGCTCTCTGCGGCAGGTTCTGTCTCCGAGGAGTACCGTGATTACCCTAACGAAGAACCGTATCAGTGCATCGAACCATCAGGCAAGCAACCAACCATTTGATCATATCGATACAATCCCATGTTCTCGCTCCTGCTCTCTTTTACTGCATTAAGACAACGCGATTCAAACTGCTGTGTGCTACGGTAGTTGAACCCATTTCCTCTGCATGACCTGTCATTGCCACAGTAACTAGATGAAACCCACTAGCATGTGTAGGAGTTGATTGAGC
>NW_021241883.1:0-1397 GCF_002162155.2 Triticum dicoccoides | reverse complement strand
TTTATTTTGAATTTGAATTTTGAATCGGATTTGAACTAACGCGAGATTCGTCAACAGTAACCGAGGTGATGTGGCATCATTAGTGGGGATTACTGTAGCTTAATTACCCGGGCGTCACAATTCTCCTCCACTACAAGAAATCTCGTCCCGAGATTTAAGAGGGGAGTAAGGGGAAAGTTCTGGTTAGGATATTCTAACGGATCTTCTCGAAGAAGTTAGTTCCTTTCGTTGATGTCTTCAATCCTTTATTCCGGTGCATCATGATAAACTTGTCACCATTTCTTCGTGAACTCCATCGTGCTTACGAATAGGTAAGGGGTAGCTCTACAATGCAAGGGTGTTATAAGGGAAAATCATCTGGGGGTATCCCAAGAATGAACTTATGAGTATCTCTCGAGTTGAACAAATGACACACATCGAGAGCAAAGTAAGACAGTGCGATAAGAAGTTTCAAGCGGATAGGCAATCGTTCATTGTCTGAAACAGGGTGCGAAAGGGTTCAGAGCAACGGGAATAAGTATTGTGTCCGATACCAGGATAGATCAACAGGCAAGTGGCCCGTGAATTACCTACAAAGTCAAGCGTGAGGAATAACTTCGGCAACAGGGGTGTACAGGAGAGTCAGGTTTCGATCCTGCGAAACTGTGGGTTATGGGCCCACCATGCGGTTAAAAGTAGAAGGTTGGTGACATCTTGCACGATCATGTAAGCAAGGCATGTCAGAGGAGAGTCTGAGGGTCATGTCGGCAACAACATAGGTACCAAGGGCGAGGGACGAAGAGAACCATTTTCCTGCTCGTTAAACGAGGCGGACCAATAGGCAAGGTTCTCGTCCATCGGTGGTTACCGGAATGTCATCAACAATAGTAATAGGGTCTTACTTACAGAGTGGTACAACGAGATGCTTACCTAAGCAGGGGATTATCACTGCTTAGATTATATATCTCCCAAGAAAGGTTCAAACAACCAATGGAAAGTAAAATATGATTATCATATTAAACAGAACAATGGAAAGGAAAATGTGTTTAAACACTTATTTCAAGGGCATATCCTTCCCAAGGACAAGCAGAGCATGATATCCACGATAGTATATAACGTAGAAAATCCTCTCGGTGAGGGGAGAGAATTTCATGACGTTACCCCTACCACGGTGTTTGGATAATTGAGCAAGAAACATTTAGCATTGGGCTTCGAATGTTGTTGTTGAAAATCAGAGTACCACAGACATGCTTCGAGATAGCATTGACATGGTCTTCAGGTGAAGATCAGACTTTGGAATCACGAAGGATCCATCAGGAATAACTTGTAGTAACAGTATTACAATTTCCTCATGGACGAATGGATAACCCTGCTGAAAAGGAATCTATAATGATAGGTCCCCCAGCCGGGGGGGGGGG
>NW_021241882.1:0-421 GCF_002162155.2 Triticum dicoccoides | reverse complement strand
TATAGGATGGTTACCAGCTGGCTGTAGAGCTTGAGAAGGCCTGGGAAGAGAGTGTCAAGTCTAGAACTCCTGTGGACGTTATTTCCTCCTTGAGGAGGTAACTATTTCTTTCCTTGTGTTGTACTCGTAGCATGTTAGTTTGTTCAGATGGTATTGCTTTTAGCATCCAGTAGAATACTAACAGAATCCAATTCCAAAGCTGCCCTATTATTATGTCCTTGGTAAGTCTGACTGATGGGCATGGTATTTGTTTGCATGTTTGTCTGCAGTTATGAGAAGGAGAGAAAGCTACGTGTTGCTATCATACATGGATTGGCAAGAATGGCGGCAATCATGGCTACCACTTACAGACCATATCTAGGTGTGGGTCTGGGACCTTTGTCGGTAAGTCAAGAACTACACAGCTTTGTACTTCTAAACA
>NW_021241881.1:0-1028 GCF_002162155.2 Triticum dicoccoides | reverse complement strand
CCGCCTCAGCTCGTCCCCGACCTCGCCGGTGGCCTCTACGGGAGCGCTGTGAGCCTAGCTACTCCTCCGACCCTCTCTCTCTCATTCCTGAGCCGTGTAGCCACCGCACGAGGATCACACGCCCGCACCGCCGCGGATCTCGTCGCCGACGTGCTTCCGGCCACACTCCGGCCACAAGATGGTGTCCATCTTACTCACCGAGTCCCGCAGCACCTAGCTAGCCACTCCACGAGCCTCACCGACCCCTCTAGCGCCAAGTTCATCTTCGACCGAACCCCGGTGGCCGCCAAAGTCGTCGCCGGCGCCAACTCCGGCCACCCCGACCCCAACGGACTCCGCCAAGAGCTGCGGTTTGTCCTCAGCTCCACTCCGGTGGTCTCCGCGGCCCATTTGGTGGCCGAAATGGCCAAAACCACTTCCGCCGCCGCGTCGGGCTCGCCGGCGGCTAAACGCCGGCGTCGCTGGCTTTGACTTTGACCACGGGTGGGCCCTGGTTGACTCCCCTGAGTCAATGACACGTGGGGCCCAGCCCTGTTAATTAAATAGGATTAGTTTTAATTAAATTTTAATTAAAATAATCACCCTGACATGCGGGACCCACTGTCAGGTTTGACCCAGACCTGTTCCGTTGACCTGCTGACGTCACACTGACGTCAGGCTGACGCAGTAATTGATTTTCTGGATTTAATTTAAATCAGGAAATTCCAGAATATAATTTAAACTTCAAAAATTCATAACTTTTATTCTGTAACTCCAAATTGGACAAATTATATATGAAAAATGATCAGAAAAATCCAATCTATCCATCTGTACTATTTTCATGCATGATCAAACAAGTTAAATTGATGTTTTAAGCAGAACAAGGAAAAGCACTTTAAAAGGCCATGTTTGAGTTTGAAATTTGAATCTTTGATTCAAATTTGTTCAAACCCTTCTGGTTTTAGTTGCATTAGCCCAACACACTCATATTGCTATGTTTCATGCATGCATCATATTGTTGCACATTGTTTGGTGATGGTTGTGTATCG
>NW_021241880.1:0-1143 GCF_002162155.2 Triticum dicoccoides | reverse complement strand
TATTCTCCAAAATTAAAAAGGAAGATATTCCTAAGACCGCATTCACTACTCGGTACGGTCTTTATAAATATACTGTTATTTCCTTCAGCCTCACCAATGCCCCTGCTTTCTTCATGCACATGATGAATAAAGTATTCATGGATTTCCTTGATAAATTTGTGGTGGTTTTTATCGATGATATTCTCATATACTTAGTAAGTGTAAAGGAACACAAAGGACACCTCCGAGCGGTCTTACAAAGACTCCATGACAATCAATTGTACGCCAAGTTCAGTAAGTGTGAGTTTTGGCTCAAGCAAGTTGGATTCCTTGGGCACATACTATCCGCGGAATGTATAGCCATGGATCCAAGCAAAGTAAAAGACGTGCTTGATTGGTTGGCACCCACAACCATGTCTGAAATCCAGAGTTTCCTTGGAGTAGCCGGATACTATAGCCAGTTCATTGAAGGTTTCTCTAAAATTGCCAAGCCAATGACAGAGCTTCTCAAAAAGGATAAGAAATTTTAATGGACCGAGGATTGTGAAAAAAGTTTCAATGAGTTGAAAATTAGATTGACCTCAGCCCCTATGTTGACACTTCCAGACATCTACCGCAACTTTGAAGTATACTGTAATGCTTCCAGACAGGGTCTTGGATGCGTACTTATGCAAGATGGCAAGGTAGTAGCTTATGCCTCTTGTCAGCTGTGTCCCCATGAAGGGAACTATCCTACTCATGATCTGGAACAGGGCGCGGCGGTACATGCTCTAAAATCTGGAGGCACTATCTCATTGGAAAAAGGTGCCAAATATTTACCGATCACAAAAGCCTCAAGTATATATTCACCCAGCCAGATTTGAATCTCCGACAACGTAGATGGTTGTAGTTAGTCAAGGACTATGACATTGGAATAAAGTACCACCCGGGTAAGGCCAAAGTGGTGGTCGACGCACTAAGTAGAAAGCCCGTCAGTTTAAATGCCATACCGACAAACATGCCTTCCGAACTCCAAGAAGAAATTGCTCAGCTCAACCTGGTCATTGTTGAAGCTGGCCTTGCTAATATTATGAAAATTACTCCTACCCTCGAGGATGAGATTCGCAAGGCCCAGCCAGATGATCCGGTCTTACAAAAATATGTCAAGCACATGCTAGAAGGACA
>NW_021241879.1:0-396 GCF_002162155.2 Triticum dicoccoides | reverse complement strand
AGAGATCCGAAGACTTGGGTCCTAGAGTGGATGAATGGCAACGTTCATCACGAAGCCAATGCATTTGACATCATTGAGCTCACTGGCTTGCCCACTCCTGGCGATCTCTTCGAGCAAGGCTGTCAGCTGCATACTGAAGCTATTGAGAGCATCTTTCAGTGGCCAGAACCTGATATGAGTCAGATGCTTAGCATGATGAAGCCATTGCCCCAAGATGCTGCTTATCCCACAGAGTTCTTCGTTGAAGACCTTGATATCTGCCAAGAACCATCTATCACATAATCAGGCGAACTCTTTGGCCTATCAAAGGGCACTCTCCAAATGCCAAGCTTCAGGGTGCAATGAAGACTTTGGTCTTCTATATACTCCATGGCAAATGCTTCAATGCACATGACT
>NW_021241878.1:0-768 GCF_002162155.2 Triticum dicoccoides | reverse complement strand
CAATGTCCATGGTCAGGAAACCGTAACCATCTATTGATCAACGAGCTAGTCAACTAGAGGCTTACTAGGGACATGGTGTTGTCTATGTACCCACACATGTATCTGAGTTTCCTATCAATACAATTATAGCATGGACAATAAACGATTATCATGAACAAGGAAATATAATAATAACTAATTTATTATTGCCTCTAGGGCATATTTCCAACATGTCGTACAATCCATACAGTTGCTGGCCTGTGTTTGTAATTCCGCTCAATCTTCCTCGCGGTGCCCTAATGCAACGGAAGACCATGTTCTTGTCGCTCATCATTCCGGGGCCTGAATACCCGGGGAAGCAATTGGGTGTGTTTATGCAGCCGCTAGTGGATGCTTTGCACAATTCTTGGTACTTATCGAGGTTGACATACGACCGGGATCTGCAGAGAAATTTCTTGATGAAAGTTTGGTTGCACTATTGCATGCATGACTTTCCCGGCTATGCTCTATTCTGCGGATGGTGTACAAGTGGGAAGATGCCATGCCCGGTGTGCATGCAGGCTCTGTGAATGATTTGGCTGAGTAAGGGTGGCAAGTATGTAGCCTTTGACCTGCATCGACAGTTCCTCCCTCCAGACCATCCAGATAGGGAAGACAAGAAGAACTTCACGAAAGGCCGGGTTGTTCATGAAGTAACCGAGATTCCAACATTTTCGTGGGCAGATGTTCTTGCTCAGCTAAAAGCTCTCAAGCCTAAAGTCAAAGGCAAAGGCAAAGGCAAAGCCAAAG
>NW_021241877.1:0-1624 GCF_002162155.2 Triticum dicoccoides | reverse complement strand
GGAGGTGAAGGAAAGTACCTCGTCCGTCCAAGTGGAAGCTTCTAATTCACGACAAGGTGAACCAAGAGTTGATACAGAAGCATCTACAAGTGGGACACACCAAGATGAAGAAAACGAGGAAGTGCATCAAGATGAACGTCAACAACCTCCTTCTCCACCACGACAAGAGAATGACAACGCCAACAATGAAGAAGAAGAAGATGAAGAAGATGTTCAACCAAGAACCAAGCAAAAGCTTTCACGAGTTCGAGCAAGAATTGCTAAAGACCATCCCGTAGAGCAAATCTACAATGATATTCAAACCGGGAGAATCACTCGCTCTAAAACTCGTTTAGCTACTTTTGTGAAAACTATTCTTTCATCTCTAGCATTGAACCTATGAAGGTCGAAGAAGCATTGGAAGATCCGGATTGGATAAATGCTATGCATGAAGAGCTACACAACTTTGAGAGGAACCAAGTTTGGACATTGGTTGAGAAGCCCGACAACAACCACAACATCATCGGTACCAAATGGGTGTTTCGCAAAAAGCAAGATGAAGATGGACAAGTAGTTCACAACAAAGCATGTCTCGTCACCCAAGGCTACACACAAGTCGAAGGTATGGACTATGGTGAGACTTACGCCCCCGTTGCTAGACTTGAGTCCATTCGCATCTTACTTGCCTATGCTAATCACCATGATATCACCTTGTACCAAATGGACATTAAAAGTGCTTTTCTAAATGTTGAAATAGAGGAGGAAGTTTATGTTAAACAACCTCCCGGCTTTGTCAATCCTAAGAAACCAATCATGTTTACAAATTTCACAAATCTCTTTATGGTCTTAAACAAGCTCCTAGAGCTTGGTACAAATGCTTAACAAAGTTCCTTATTGAAAAAGGCTTTGAAATTGGGAAAATTGATTCTACTCTTTTTACTAAAAGGGTTAATGGTGAACTCTTTGTGTGCAAATTTATGTTGATGATATTATATTTGGTTCAACTAACCCTCATTTTAGCGAGAAGTTTGGGAAGCTAATGTCGGAGAAGTTTGAGATGTCTATGATGAGTGAACTCATATTCTTTCTTGGTTTGCAAATCAAGCAAACTAAGGAAGGTACTTTTGTTTCACAAACAAAGTACACCAAGGACTTATTCAAGAATTTCAATATGCAAGAGTGCAAAGGTATGTCTACACCCATGCCTACTAGTGGACATCTTGACTTAACCAAAGATGGTGAACCGGTTAATCAAAAGGTTTATCGCTCTATGATTGGTTCATTGTTATATCTATGTGCTTCACGCCCCGATATCATGTTAAGTGTGTGCATGTGTGCACGATATCAAGCTGCTCCTAAAGAATGTCATCTTAAGGCTGTGAAAAGGATAGTGAGATACTTAATCCATACACCAAATTTTGGCATTTCGTATCCTAAGAGGGCCTCTTTCGATCTTGTTGGCTATTCCGACTCGGACTATGCCGGAGACAAGGTTGATAGAAAGTCCACTTCGGGTACTTGTCAATTTCTTGGTAGATCTCTTGTGTCTTGGTCCTCCAAGAAACAAAACTCGGTATCCTTATCAACCGCCGAAGCTGAATATATTGCCGCTGGTTCATGTTGTGCTCAATTACTTTGGATGACC
>NW_021241876.1:0-401 GCF_002162155.2 Triticum dicoccoides | reverse complement strand
TGTTATTAAGTCAACTACTATTCGCCTTGTCTTGTCTATTGCTATTTCCAGAGGATGGAGTCTAAGACAGCTAGATGTTCAAAACGCGTTTCTTTATGGTGTTCTTGAGGAAGAAGTGTTCATGCGGCAACCACCAGGTTATGAGAATCGTAGCACACCACAACATGTCTGTAAATTGGATAAAGCGTTGTATGGTTTGAAGCAGGCCCCAAGAGCCTGGTACTCCAGACTAAGTATGCAGTTGCAACGTCTTGGGTTCATACCATCCAAGGCAGATACCTCATTGTTCTTCTTTAGCAAAGGCAATGTCACTATCTTTGTGCTGGTTTACGTTGATGATATAATTGTTGCTAGTTCAAGTTCAGATGCCACTACTTGCTTGCTTAAAGATCTGAAGCTGG
>NW_021241875.1:0-1090 GCF_002162155.2 Triticum dicoccoides | reverse complement strand
AGAGTTGTACACCGAGGTGTTTACATAAGCAGGAGAATAATATTGCTTAGATTATATAGACCTCAAGAAAGGTTAAACCAACCAATGGAAAGAAAAATAAGATTATCAGATTAAACAGAACAATGAAAAGGAAAATGTGTTTAAACACATATATCAGGGGGTATATCCTTCCCAAGGGCAAGCAACGCATGATATTCATGACGGGATATAACGTAGAAAACCCCTTTAGGAAAGGGAAGAGAAATTTTCACGACATTACCCATACAACGGTGTTTGGATAATTGATAAATAAAATTTAGCATCGTGCTTCAAATGTTCCTGTTGAAAATCGGAGTACCATTGACATGCTTCGAGATAGCATTGACATGGTCTTCGGGTGAAGATCAGACTTTGGAAACACGAAGGATCCATCAGGAATAACTTGTAGAATAAGTCTTACAATTTCCTCATGGAAGAATGGCTAAACTTGCTAAAAAGGATACTACAACAATAGGTCCTCCACCCAGGGGGGGGGGGTGCTAGGCATGACATCATGTTACCAGGTCATCAAAAGACCAACATCATAACTCTTGGAAAGTTGTCCCTACCATCATATCTGACCGAGATTCAGATCCGATTGGTGTCATGATACCTCAAGCTCACGATGCTTGAGGAGAAAAGGTGCGATACAAATTGACGAGATGACATCGAAGATTCTCGGGAGATGAACCATGGAAGCCAGTTCCGAAACAAGAGTTCATCGGTAAACCAATGAGAGGATGAGGAGGTGGCTGGTGGAATCAGCGACAATTCATCGAGATTAACAAAAGATGGATTTCCACAATTATGTGAACAAAGAGATAACATTTGTCAGATCAAATGGTATAATGATGTATGCTTGAGGAAAACATACACAATTAAACATTGGTTGAAAGGTGCACCCGAAATATGGGTTGGGTTGCACAACCAATGTCAGAATGGTGATTCAATAGTCAATAGCCTAAGAATGAACTTTCGACCATTAACTTCAAAAAAATTTAGGGTTGCTAGAAGGAAAGAATCCAAACAACACCGTTCACTTGTTGGAATTAACACGGGGACCAAGAAATGA
>NW_021241874.1:0-1116 GCF_002162155.2 Triticum dicoccoides | reverse complement strand
GGCATCTCCGGGTCCGTAGAGAATAATTTCTTTGCAATCTCGGAAACTTTGTTTCTTCCTGGGACAGGTTTGTTTTTTGCAAGTGGTGAAGTCGCCTCTTGCTCGCCAGGCTTCACAGTCTCATTCACCCCTGTTTCACGAGAAGTTCTGCTCGTGGCAGACTCAGGGACGGAGCCACGGCTTCCCCCTCCTCTGTCTTTGTTATCACTGCTCCAGGAAGCTGAAACAGCAGCCTGCCCAAAGGATTGCAGCCGCTTTCTTCTCTCCTCTGGGGCTCTCAAGCCTCTATCAAAGGGGAGCTTGCCAAACTGGTCTCGGTCTGCTGGGGACTGACATTCTAGATCACCATGCCCAATGAGGCCACAACTGAAGCAATAGAAGGGGGTTTTTCATACTGTAGGTCATATTTCACATCCTCGCTGCCCTTCCTGATTGTCACCCACCGGCGCAAGGGCCCTTTAAGAGGGATGGACACCCTGGCTCGCAGAAAGGAGCCTGAGGCATCGCCACCCTCGTCCACATCCACCATGCAGTTCTTGTCGATCAGTTTTGCAATCTTCAGGCCCTTGCGATTGTTCATCCATTCAAATGGAAGGTTCAAGATTCTGACCCAGATAGACATTGAGTCGAACCTGATATCTGACGGGCGAAGCCAGGGATCGTAGTCTTGAAGGAGAACCGCATGTTTACCCACCATCCATGGCGTCCCCTCTTGAGACCTATCTCTGTCAGACTTGTTCGCAAAATCAGCCACAAACACATTGTCTCGAACGTTCCTGAGCTTGAGCCCCCTGGGATTTCCCCAGGCCGGGCGCATTGCCGACGTGGTGGTGCTGATATGAATCACAGAGGGCGAGAGAATCATCCCGAGCAGCGACCACTTCACCGGCACCGAGCAATCCCCTTCCTCATCATCACTCATCTCCACAAAATCAGTGTCGTCCGCAAGGAGGTTAAGGCGCCCCATCATGGAGTCCACCCCTTCCGCCTTCTCAACAGGCTCCTTCCCCACTGCAGCATTCTGCTTCTCCCCTAACGGCATCTTGCTGGCACCAGATGACATGCCAGATGCAGAGCCACGGGAATAGATCCTCTCGATACAGCCAGCCCGAGCAC
>NW_021241873.1:0-3175 GCF_002162155.2 Triticum dicoccoides | reverse complement strand
CCGTTGTGCTGCTGTTGGATGGAGTCTTCCTCAACCTCTCCCTCTCTCCTTGCTGGATCAAGGCATGGGAGACGTCACCGGGCTGTACGTGTGTTGAACGCGGAGGTGCCGTCCGTTCGGCACTCGGATCTCCGGTGATTTGGATCACGACGAGTACGACTCCTTCAACCCCGTTCTCATGAACGCTTCCGCTTAGCGATCTACAAGGGTATGTAGATGCACTCTCCTTCCCCTCGTTGCTGGTTTCTCCATAGATAGATCTTGGTGACACGTAGGAAAATTTTGAATTTCTGCTACGTTCTCCAACAGACTAACCACTATTTGGTGGTGTAGGAGGAGAAACTGAAGCGGCCGCTCTCATACATGCAGGCGTGGGAGATCGCCCATACGCGGAAGGACTCCAAGCCTGACGAGCCCAAATACTACGGCAAGAAGACCGCAGGGAGGAAGAAGGCCTACTCTGAAGCGTATCTGAAGTTACATCCTGACACACCTGACCCCATTGTGGCGGCTCTGGACGACAGGGCGGTGGTGAGCATGGGGCCCAAGGAGCACGGTCGGGAGGCGGTTCTCGATGTTGTGATCACTCCTAGTATCTCCTACACACAGCTTCGTCGGATTGACCCGAGTCTGAGCCAACGCACGAGCCAGCCAGTGACCAGTGCACAATCCCTCTTTCAGGAGCAACAATCTATAAGTATTTCCCCTCTTATATTCATTGCTCATTTCATTTTCCGCATTTAGTAGTTTTATGAGTTCCATCATGTCATACCGTAGGCCTACCTAGGGTACACACGCCAGGAGACCATGGCATGGCATGAGAGGCTTTATGAACACCAAGTGGAGAGGGATCGCCAGATGAATCAGGCTTTTCAGGATATGGCGGCCGGCAGGAGTCTTCAGTTGCCGCCAGCACAATGTCCTCTAGCAAAACCAGTTCTGCTGACCTTTGAGGAGTTTGTGGCACAGAACGCTGGCCCCTCGCCGGTTAGTTCATCCCCAATCTATTCACCCAAAGCATGTCATGCCTTTCAACATAGTCATATATCCCGTTAATATGTCTTTTCAACATCCAGGGAACAGGTGGATCTACCGTTGGCGGTGGTCTTCGCAGCACTCCGGAGACACGGAGCCCGACCACTTCGATCCACATAGGCGGAGGCGGAGGTGGAGGCGGTCTTGGTGGTAGCGTTGCCGCTAGCAGTGACGAGCTGGGCTTCGGCGATCTTGGCGATGACGACCTCCGCGGTGCTCGACGTCGTGGCGCTTAAGCCTTGTGTGTGGTGATGATGCTTGAGATGACTTGTGTGTGGTGATAACCATTTAGAGATTTGTGTGTAGTGCTTTTCTATATGCTTATGATTATGCTTATGTTGGTTGTGATGATGATCATTTAGAGACTTGTGTGTGATGATGCTTATGCAATTATTGTTCGTTGATATGTGCTGTTGATATGTGCTGTTATATATGTGCTGCTAATATGTGCTGTTATTTGAATTGAACTGATTTGAAAACAAACAGAAAAAAGGAAAAAAAATCAAAAGCAAATTATGCCGATGGCTATGCCGTCGGCATAGGGCTGGCGTGAGCTCCCAGTTGCTGACTCGTGGCACCTATGCCGACGACATAGCCGTGGGCATAGTTTTTAAACTAGGCCAACGGCTATGCCGTCGGCATAGGTGCCACGCGTCAGCAACTGGAAACTCTGTATGAAGGAGTATGCCGATGGCCTAGCCATCGGCATAGTTTGAAACTAGGCCGACGGCCTAGCCGTCGGCATAGCCCTTGTCCATGCCCAACGACAGGATGCCACGTGGCACCCCTATGCCGACGGCCTCGCCGTCGGCGTAGGTTTTGACTAAGCCGACGGCTAGGCCGTCGGCATAGGTGTGCCACGTGGCATCCTGTCGTTGGCCAAACTTGACGGTGGCCGCCGTTAGGCGTGATTGTTGCCGACGGGCAGGGCCGTCGGCATAGATGTACGGCCCCCGTCGACGTAGCATATATGCCGACGGCTTTTCTATGCCAACGGCCTCCCTGGCTGTGCCGACGCATATGTTGCCGACGGCCCTATGCCGACGGGGGCCGTCGGCATAGGTCTATCCCGACGGGACTCAGGGCTATGCCGACGGCCCTGGCCGTCGGCATAGGGGGCGATTCCGGTAGTGACTGATGGGTGCGGCTAAGAGCTGTAAAACATTGACCTCATGGTTGTTTTGCATTATATTAGCTTTAATAAAAACTGGTGCAGGGGGGAAACTCCTTTGATTAAAAAAGGTAATTTCAGGAAAGGGAATTCCGTCCACCCCAGCAGCTACTACGATCCATCAATTGCTAGTCTCCCCGTCACGGTTACGTGTCCAGCGGCGGCGGCCGCTGCGGCCCTGCCGACAGAGTGTTGCGACAGCCCGCTAACAAGTAGCGTGGCGACATCCACATATCTGCATAAACCAATTATCTCAGAATCGTTCAACGATCAATGAAAAATATAGCAGAATTTGGAAAATTCTCCAACTAATAGACCAATGAATTAACATCCCTATACTCCTGCTGCACATCTACTCGTCTAGCGGCGCTCCAGCAGACCGCCCTCTTCCATTTGGTGGCGTTGTGCCTTAGGCCAGTTCAGGGGACGTGCCCCCGCTAGTTGTGGCCGCAGGTAGTCTGTTGGATCTAATGGCGGCAGGGTCTTACTGAATGCTCGCATCTGGATCGGAGCGAGAGATGTCCACTGCGGCTGGATCTTCGCTGTGAAAGATGTTGCGCACGCAATGTTGAGGTGACCAGCGTGAACACGTTATATTGCGGGCTGGAGCTGGAAGGCCCCTCCGCAGGTTTTGGGGGCACTCGCTCAGGCCAGTTTGCTTTTGATGGCATGGTCGTGCAGCGGCAGTAGAGGGAGTTTTAGCCCACCATTGCCCTGGGATCGTGGAAAAGTGCTGGCGACAACACATAATTGACTCCGAATTGATGGTGCTTCTCGAGTATCCGGTGTCGAGCTTCGGGGTGAAAACACTAAGTCTGATCCGAGTTAATTATAATTGGCAATTATGATGTTTTGGCAATTATAAACACTACAAAATTATAGATACGTTTGACACGTATCAACCAGCTCCCAATTTAACCCATATTTGAGGAAGAAATGGGGAAAATTGACATGTCCAGACACCTTTTG
>NW_021241872.1:0-1257 GCF_002162155.2 Triticum dicoccoides | reverse complement strand
TGCCGCTGTTTTGGTCGCCGGAGGGCGTTCCCCGAGCCCCTCCGCCGCGTCTGGACTCGCCGGCGGCTAAACGCCGGCGACCGTTGACCCTTGACCGGCGTGGGTTGACCCCACTGCCCGGTTTGACTCTCCCCTCTCTCCCACTGACATGCGGGCCCCGCCCGGCTAACCAAATTGTTAGGGTTAATTTTAATTAGGTTAGTTAGTCCAGACACTGACACGTAGGGCCCACAGGTCAGTTTGACCTGGACCAGGCCGTTGACCCGCTGACGTCACTATGAGGTCATGCTGACGCAATAATTCCTTTCTGGAATTTGAATAAATCTTAAATGATTTATTATTTTCAGAAAAATGTCCAAAACTTCTAAAAATCATAGAAATTCAACTGTAACTCCAAATGAAATAAATTATATATGAAAAATGATCAGAAAAATCCAATCTATCCATCTGTACCATTTTCATGCATGTTAGAACAACTTATAGCTGCTGTTTAGCACAAATCAATTAAATGGCATTTAAACTCTCACATATGGAGTTTGAATTTGAACCTAGTGTTCAAACCAACCCCATTTAACCTGTTGCTAGATGCATTAGCCCAAAACACATTCATATTGCCATGTCATAGCATGCATCATATTGTGCATTGCATTGATCGTGTTTCTTCTGTGTTTGCCGGTGTTGTTCCCCCTCGGTAGACGCTGTACCAATGATGTGATCGTTGACACTGATGAAGACTCAATGTTATCTTCAGAAGTGCCAGGCAAGCAAAATGCCCTTGTTCATTCCGATACAATCCTACTCTCTCGCCCTGCTCTCTTTTACTGCATTAGGACAACAACGAGTCATTTGTTACTTGCTGCGGTAGCTGAACCCCTTTATCCTCTGCATGACCTGTCATTGCCACAGTAAATAGATGAAACCCACTAGTATGAGTAGGAGTTGCTTGAGCCCTGTTGTGCCTACTCATTCATGCTTGTTTGTCATGCCTGCTACTGCTTAGAGTTGAGTCAAGTCTGATTCATCGGGGATGAATCAGAGGTGTGTGAACATGTCCTACTGTGTGTGAGCTAAGTGTGTGAACACGATTCGGTAAAAGGTATCGGTGAGAGGCCATGTAGGAGTACATGGTGGGTTGTCTCATTGAAGCCGTCCTTAGAAACTGAGCTCTGTGTTTGTGATCCATGATTCAGCTACTACCATGCATTGGGCCCTGAAATATGACCCCGCTCGACTTCTTATTCACCCTTGTCCTCTGTC
>NW_021241871.1:14813-16355 GCF_002162155.2 Triticum dicoccoides | reverse complement strand
TTTTTGCCGTAACCCTCTGTACTTTCTTGCACATGCCATGTGGGTGAAATGATGTTACCATGCCAACTTCGAACCTTTTCAGAGTTCATTTCAAATGCTTTTCAATTTCATGGTCTTATAATTCTAAATAATCAGTAAGTGCATGAAAAATAACAAATGAAGTCAGAAAGGGTTGTAAATTGATGATGTGGCTTTGAATGGTGCATTTTGAACACAGAAAAACTATGGAGTTCAAATAAGTTCAAAAAATGAAATCCCTTTGTAACAGATGAGTTTCCGTATGAAACCCTGATACTTCGAAGGAGATTGTCTATTTTGTACATGAAGTGCACCCAGTTTTTGCCGCAAGCCTCTGTACTTTCTTGCACGTGCCATGTGGGTGAAATGATGATACCATGCCAACTTGGAACCTTTTCAGAGTTCATTTCAAATGCTTTTCAATTTCATGGTCTTATAGCTCAAAATAATCAGTAAATGCATGAAAAATAACAAATGAAGTCAGAAAGAGTTTTAAATTGATGATGTGGCTTTGAATGGTGCATTTTGAACACAGAAAAACTATGGAGTTCAAATAAGTTCAAAAAATAGAAATCCCTTTGTAACAGATGAGTTTCCGTATGAAACCCTGATACTTCGAAAGAGATTGTCTGTTTTGTACATGAAGTGCACCCAGTTTTTGTCGTAACCCTCTGTACTTTCTTGCAGATGCTATGTAGGTGAAATGATGATACCATGCCAACTTGGAACCTTTTCAGAGTTCATTTCAAATGCTTTTCAATTTCATGGTCTTATAGCTCTAAATAATCAGTAAATGCATGAAAATAACAAATGAAGTCAGAAAGGGTTGTAAATTGATGATGTGGCTTTGAATGGTGCATTTTGAACACAGAAAAACTATGGAGTTCAAATAAGTTCAGAAAAATGAAATCCATTTGTAACAGACGAGTTTCCGTATGAAACCCTCATACTTTGAAAGAGTTTGTCTGTTTTGTAGATGAAGTGCACCCAGTTTTTGCCATAACCCTCTGTACTTTCTTGCAGATGCTATGTGGGTGAAATGATGATACCATGCCAACTTGGAACCTTTTCAGAGTTCATTTCAAATGCTTTTCAATTTCATGGTCTTATAGCTCAAAATAATCAGTAAATGCATGAAAAATAACAAATATAGTTAGAAAGGGTTGTAAATTGATGATGTGGCTTTGAATGGTGCATTTTGAACACAGAAAAACTATGGAGTTCAAATAAGTTCAAAAAAATGAAATCCCTTTGTAACAGACGAGTTTCCGTATGAAACCCTGATACTTCAAAAGAGATTGTCTATTTTGTACACGAAGTGCACCCAGTTTTTGCCGCAAACCTCTGTACTTTCTTGCACGTGCTATGTGCGTGAAATGATGATACCATGCCAACTTGGAACCTTTTCAGAGTTCATTTCAAACGCTTTTCAATTTCATGGTCTTATAGCTCTAAATAATCAGTAAATGCATGAAAATAACAAATGAAGTCAGAAAGGGTTGTAAATTGATGATGTGGCTTTGA
>NW_021241871.1:9862-10429 GCF_002162155.2 Triticum dicoccoides | reverse complement strand
TCATGGTCTTATAGCTCTAAATAATCAGTAAATGCATGAAAAAATAACAAATGAAGTCGGAAAGGGTTGTAAATTGATGATGTGGCTTTGAATGGTGCATTTTGAACACAAAAAAACTATGGAGGTCAAATAAGTTCAAAAAAATGAAATCCCTTTGTAACAGACGAGTTTCCGTATGAAACCTTGATACTTCGAAAGAGATTGTCTGTTTTGTACATGAAGTATACCCAGTTTTTGCCGTAATCCTGTGTACTTTCTTGCAGATGCTATGTGGGTGAAATGATGATACCATGCCAACTTGGAACATTTTCAGAGTTCATTTCAAATGCTTTTCAATTTCATGGTCTTATAGCTCAAAATAATCAGTAAATGCATGAAAAATAACAAATAAAGTCAGAAAGGGTTGTAAATTGATGATGTGGCATTGAATGGTGCACTTTGAACACAGAAAAACTATGGAGTTCAAATAAGTTCAAAAAAATGAAATCCCTTTGTAACAGACAAGTTTCCGTATGAAACCCTGATACTTCGAAGGAGATTATCTGTTTTGTACATGAAGTGCATCCA
>NW_021241871.1:5930-8586 GCF_002162155.2 Triticum dicoccoides | reverse complement strand
GTAACCCTCTGTACTTTCTTGCAGATGCTATGTAGGTGAAATGATGATACCATGCCAACTTGGAACCTTTTCAGAGTTCATTTCAAATGCTTTTCAATTTCATGGTCTTATAGCTCTAAATAATCAGTAAATGCATGAAAATAACAAATGAAGTCAGAAAGGGTTGTAAATTGATGATGTGGCTTTGAATGGTGCATTTTGAACACAGAAAAACTATGGAGTTCAAATAAGTTCAGAAAAATGAAATCCATTTGTAACAGACGAGTTTCCGTATGAAACCCTCATACTTTGAAAGAGTTTGTCTGTTTTGTAGATGAAGTGCACCCAGTTTTTGCCATAACCCTCTGTACTTTCTTGCAGATGCTATGTGGGTGAAATGATGATACCATGCCAACTTGGAACCTTTTCAGAGTTCATTTCAAATGCTTTTCAATTTCATGGTCTTATAGCTCAAAATAATCAGTAAATGCATGAAAAATAACAAATATAGTTAGAAAGGGTTGTAAATTGATGATGTGGCTTTGAATGGTGCATTTTGAACACAGAAAAACTATGGAGTTCAAATAAGTTCAAAAAAATGAAATCCCTTTGTAACAGACGAGTTTCCGTATGAAACCCTGATACTTCAAAAGAGATTGTCTATTTTGTACACGAAGTGCACCCAGTTTTTGCCGCAAACCTCTGTACTTTCTTGCACGTGCTATGTGCGTGAAATGATGATACCATGCCAACTTGGAACCTTTTCAGAGTTCATTTCAAACGCTTTTCAATTTCATGGTCTTATAGCTCTAAATAATCAGTAAATGCATGAAAATAACAAATGAAGTCAGAAAGGGTTGTAAATTGATGATGTGGCTTTGACTGGTGCATTTTGAACACAGAAAAACTATGGAGTTCAAATAAGTTCAAAAAAATGAAATCCCTTTGTAACAGACGAGTTTCCGTATGAAACCCTGATACTTCGAAAGAGTTTGTCTGTTTTGTACATGAAGTGCACCCAGTTTTTGCCGTAACCCTCTGTACTTTCTTGCAGATGCTATGTGGTTGAAATGATGATACCATGCCAACTTGGAACCTTTTCAGAGTTCATTACAAATGCTTTTCAATTTCATGGTCTTATAGCTCAAAATAATCCGTAAATGCATGAAAAATAACAAATAAAGTCAGAAAGGGTTGTAAATTGATGAGGTGGCTTTGAATGATGCAGTTTGAACACAGAAAAACTATGGAGTTCAAATAAGTTCAAAAAAAATGAAATCCCTTTGTAATAGACGAGTTCCCGTGTAAAACCCTGATACTTCGAAGGAGATTGTCTGTTTTGTACATGAAGTGCATCCAGTATTTGCCGTAACCCTCTGTACTTTCTTACACATGCTATGTGGGTGAAATGATGATACCATGCCAACTTGGAACCTTTTCGGAGTTCATTTCAAATGCTTTTCAATTTCATGGTCTTATAGCTCAAAATAATCAGTAAATGCATGAAAAAATAACAAATGAAGTCAGAAAGGGTTGTAAATTGATGATGTTGCTTTGAACGGTGCATTTTGAACACAGAAAAACTATGGAGTTCAAATAAGTTAAAAAAATGAAATCCCTTTGTAACAGATGAGTTTCCGAATGAAACCCTGATACTTCGAAAGAGTTTGTCTGTTTTGTACATGAGGTGCACCCATTTTTTGCTTTAACCCTCTGTACTTTCTTCCAGATGCTATGTGGGTGAAATGATGATACCATGCCAACTTGGAACCTTTTCAGAGTTCATTTCAAATGCTTTTCAATTTCATGGTCTTATAGCTCAAAATAATCAGTAAATGCATGAAAAATAACAAATAACGTCAGCAAGGGTTGTAAATTGATGATGTGGCTTTGGATGTGCATTTTGAACACAGAAAAACTATGGAGTCCAAATAAGTTCAAAAAAATGAAATCCCTTTGTAACAGACAAGTTTCCGTATGAAAACTGAAACTTCAACAGAGATTGTCTATTTTGTACACGAAGTGCACCCAGTTTTTGCCGCAAACCTCTGTACTTTCTTGCACGTGCTATGTGCGTGAAATGATGATACCATGCCAACTTGGAACCTTTTCAGAGTTCATTTCAAATGCTTTTCAATTTCATGGTCTTATAGCTCTAAATAATCAGTAAATGCATGAAAATAACAAATGAAGTCAGAAAGGGTTGTAAATTTAGGATGTGGCTTTCAATGGTGCATTTTGAACATAGAAAAACTATGGAGTTCAAATAAGTTCAAAAAAATGAAATCCCTTTCTAACAGACGAGTTTCCGTATGAAACCCTGATACTTCGAAAGAGTTTGTCTGTTTCGTACATTAAGTGCACGCAGTTTTTGCCGTAACCCTCTATACTTTCTTGTGGATGCTATGTGGTTGAAATGATGATACCATGCCAACTTGCAACCTTTTCAAAGTTCATTTCAAATGCTTTTCAATTTCATGGTCTTATAGCTCAAAATAATCAATAAATGCATGAAAAATAACAAATAAAGTCAGAAAGGGTTTTAAATTGATGATGTGGCTTTGAATGGTGCATTTTGAACACGGAAAAACTATGGAGTTCAAATAAGTTCAAAAATATGAAATCCCTTTGTAACAGACGAGTTTCCGTGTGAAACCCTGATACTTCGAAGGAGATT
>NW_021241871.1:0-1674 GCF_002162155.2 Triticum dicoccoides | reverse complement strand
TTCTTGCAGATGCTATGTGGTTGAAATGATGATACCATGCCAACTTGGAACCTTTCCAGAGTTCATTACAAAAGCTTTTCAATTTCATGGTCTTATAGCTCAAAATAATCCGTAAATGCATGAAAAATAACAAATAAAGTCAGAAAGGGTTGTAAATTGATGAGGTGGCTTTGAATGGTACAGTTTGAACATAGAAAAACTATGGAGTTCAAATAAGTTCAAAAAAATGAAATCCCTTTGTAATGGACGAGTTTCCGTGTGAAACCCTGATACTTCGAAGGAGATTGTCTGTTTTGTACATGAAGTGCATCCAGTTTTTGCCGTAACCCTCTGTACTTTCTTACACATGCTATGTGGGTGAAATGATGATACCATGCCAACTTGGAACCTTTTCGGAGTTCATTTCAAATGCTTTTCAATTTCATGGTCTTATAGCTCAAAATAATCAGTAAATGCATGAAAAAATAACAAATGAAGTCAGAAAGGGTTGTAAATTGATGATGTCGCTTTGAACGGTGCATTTTGAACACAGAAAAACTATGGAGTTCAAATAAGTTCAAAAAATGAAATCCCTTTGTAACAGATGAGTTTCCGAATGAAACCCTGATACTTCGAAAGAGTTTGTCTGTTTTGTACATGAAGTGCACCCATTTTTTGCTTTAACCCTCTGTACTTTCTTCCAGATGCTATGTGGGTGAAATGATGATACCATGCCAACTTGGAACCTTTTCAGAGTTCATTTCAAATGCTTTTCAATTTCATGGTCTTATAGCTCAAAATAATCAGTAAATGCATGAAAAATAACAAATAAAGACAGAAAGGGTTGTAAATTGATGATGTGGCTTTGGATGGTGCATTTTGAACACAGAAAAACTATGGAGTCCAAATAAGTTCAAAAAAAATGAAATCCCTTTGTAACAGACAAGCTTCCCTATGAAACCTCATACTTCAAAAGAGATTGTCTATTTTGTACACGAAGTGCACCCAGTTTTTGCCGCAAACCTCTGTACTTTCTTCCAGATGCTATGTGGGTGAAATGATGATACCATGCCAACTTGGAACCTTTTCAGAGTTCATTTCAAATGCTTTTCAATTTCATGGTCTTATAGCTCAAAATAATCAGTAAATGCATGAAAAATAACAAATAAAGTCAGAAAGGGTTGTAAATTGATGATGTGGCTTTGGATGGTGCATTTTGAACACAGAAAAACTATGGAGTTCAAATAAGTTCAAAAAAATGAAATCCCTTTGTAACAGACGAGTTTCCGTATGAAACCTGATTCTTCAAAAGAGATTGTCTATTTTGTACACGAAGTGCACCCAGTTTTTGCCGCAAACCTCTGTACTTTCTTGCACGTGCTATGTGCGTGAAATGATGATACCATGCCAACTTGGAAACTTTTCAGAGTTCATTTCAAATGCTTTTCAATTTCATGGTCTTATAGCTCTAAATAATCAGTAAATGCATGAAAATAACAAGTGAAGTCAGAAAGGGTTGTAAATTGATGATGTGGCTTTGAATGGTGCATTTTGAACACAGAAAAACTATGGAGTTCAAATAAGTTCAAAAAATGAAATCCCTTTGTAACAGATGAGTTTCCGAATGAAACCCTGATACTTCGAAAGAGTTTGTCTGTTTTGTACATGAAGTGCACCCAGTTTTTGCTTTAACCC
>NW_021241870.1:0-1004 GCF_002162155.2 Triticum dicoccoides | reverse complement strand
AAATTTAAATAATTTTTTTAACAAGATATGTTCCTGGGCCAGACGATAATGTGTTCCTGGTACTCTAACATCAATCCCTTGGTTACTTTGGGCCACACATTCACTGCAAGTCCAAACACAATTTTGTTGGCATTTAAGTCTTACGTGGTAGGTTGCCATACTGTTGGGGTTTTCCTACATTCTAGTTAGCCTCGCCTACATAGCATTGTATGACACATTCAATGATTGAGAACAAAGCTTTTTGTTTACCAGCTCTTTGAAATCTTTTAGATCACATTAATGTGTGCAAGTGTGCTCATCTCAGTTCTTCACTGAAGGTATAAATAACTTCAAGATACCACTGGCAAAGGTGAATGAACTCTTTGGAGAATTTGATCAAGCTTTTGTTTGTTTTCTATGTTTGCTCTGGTTTTTTGCTGTCCAAATTAAGCACTACGAATTCGGGCATTAATCCCTAGGCACTATTAGAACCAAGCACAACTAGCAATTCTGGCACAAGCACCAAGCACAATTATGAACTTACAATCACTAGAAATTTGGGTAGGGAAAGGGACCTCCAGATGCAAACCTTGGACGCGGCGACGAGGGGACGCGAGGCTCGGAGGAGGAGGCTGGATGTGAACCTTCTGCAAAGGCGGCAAGGGGGCGGCCTTTCATAGGAGCCGGCGCCAATGGCTGGTCACGCATGAGAGATGTAGAGGAGCAATAGATTGATTGGGTACAACGATTAGGTTTAATGGTAAGTTAGGTCGATTGGAGGTAGTAGTTGTAGCAAGCCACAATCATCCCATGCCACAAGTAATTGGGAAATGGGCTCTCGTAAGCAAGCCCGCCTTTGGAACTGGTGGCATGCAAGAATTAGGCCCACACCACGAGTAGTTTCATATTCGTGGCATGCCAGAATTATTCCACTCCACTAGTACCAATGCGGGGTTCGGGTTGTTGGACCCACAAACTACCATGCCCTTGTAATGTGTTACTGGTGCATAGGGTCATTGTGGCAC
>NW_021241869.1:0-399 GCF_002162155.2 Triticum dicoccoides | reverse complement strand
AAATGCGGATTTTTGACAGTTCATGTATGTGCATGATGCTTGGATAGTGCGCACTAGGTAGGGCTTGCGTTTGGTACTGATTTAGTATACCCCATAGAAGTAAGATGAGATACACATTTTGTTGTATCAACAAAGGATAAATCATCAAGATGTCAGCTCAATGAGTACAAAAATCATTGCACATCATGCTTGTAGATATACGAGGACTGAAACTATGAGCTTAGAAATTAAAATTCTGAATTATACGTGCGTTGCACGTGCACGCTTACTAGTCACAGCAAGGTCTCCCCTCGCCGAGTCCCAAATCGCAGCTGTTGCGTCACACACCGGACCAGACGCTGCACACATGCGCATTGTCAACTCTGGTTGGTGTAGCTTTGTCCGAGCTGGGCACAAAAC
>NW_021241868.1:0-1153 GCF_002162155.2 Triticum dicoccoides | reverse complement strand
AATTGGTAGATGGGATGGTGGACAGCGGATGGGATAATGATGCAGCGGCTGCGTGACTAATGTGAACAGAACTCGAAACTCTAAAGGAACTAGACACTAAGACCAGCAACTCGACACGGCGATGCAACCGATAATTCAATAATGCAAACAATGAAAAGAAAATTGCAAAGGCTCAGTCTGGCTAGGACAAAGGATGAATAGATCTAACTTTTGTTTTGTGGCTTTTTCTTGGACAATAGGTAAGAAAATAAATCTAATCTAGGAAAAGCTGGAAATTCTCACCGAGCAACCTGAAAACTGATACCACTTGATAGAGGCGAGGGTCCCGATCTTTCGATGAGATGATAACTATCGATTTGGTGGAGACGACTTTGACGATCCGACTACAAACGTGCACGACGTTGCGCCTTAGCAATCGCTAAACCAATCTCCTGAGGTTACTGACGATGCCGGAAGCACGGTCAGCCTGACCACGAAGGTCTATTCCTGCAAGCAATCGAAGAACAAGCAAGAATATGATAAAGCAATCTGAATATTGCAAATATATATGAGGTATTGATAATGGTGGGGATCCGTAAGCGGTCTTGGTCTAGTCGTTGGACACAAACGAAGTACATGAAGTTGTAGTGGCTAACTTTTAACTAAACAAATCCCAAGGAAAAGCTACTAGATGGATCTACTTATATAGGAGCAAGGGGTGGCGGCCAAGAAGGTGGGAGGACGTCCCAAGGCAGCCTAAAACTAAATCTAGGTCGTACAAGGCCAATGGGCCCAAGTGGAGGTGATGTAACACCTTTGGACTTGTAGTTTGACTCGGATTCTGCTGCAGCATCAGATTGTTTCGTCCACAACTCAACGCTCCGGACGAATTTGAAGGTGATTCCAATTGGGTTGGAAAGTGCACGAAATCTAGTTTCCAACAAAAAAAGAATCACCCAATTCGGAGTCCGTATGAAAAACTTGTGTGCGTTTTGAGTCAGGTATGTGTGTGTAGTCCGAATCTGAATCCAGAACGTGAGAGACTTGGACTCTATCTTCTCTTGGGCCAAAAGTGACGTGAGAGAACTTTTTGGACAGCAAATAAACATCTCTTTCTTCCTTATCTTCATATGTGGATTGTACAAATGTCCCATACACCTGCAATTAGACAAAA
>NW_021241867.1:0-2860 GCF_002162155.2 Triticum dicoccoides | reverse complement strand
TAACACATCATCCCGTGATCAACCCCTTGATCACATTGTGCACATTATGATGATGTCCTACCGAGTGGGCCCAGAGATACCTCTCCGTTTACACGGAGTGACAAATCCCAGTCTCGATTCGTGCCAACCCAACAGACACTTTTGGAGATACCTGTAGTGCACCTTTATAGCCACTTAGTTACGTTGTGACGTTTGGTACACCCAAAGCATTCCTACGGCATCCGGGAGTTGCACAATCTCATGGTCTAAGGAAATGATACTTGACATTAGAAAAGCTTTAGCATACGAACTACACGATCTCTATGCTAGGCTTAGGATTGGGTCTTGTCCATCACATCATTCTCCTAATTATGTGATCCCGTTATCAACGACATCCAATGTCCATAGCCAGGAAACCATGACTATCTATTGATCACAACGAGCTAGTCAACTAGAGGCTCACTAGGGACATATTGTGGTCTATGTATTCACACGTGTATTACGATTTCCGGATAATACAGTTATAGCATGAATAAAAGACTATTATCATGAACAAAGAAATATAATAATAACACTTTTATTATTGCCTCTAGGGCATATTTCCAACAATTTTTATTTCATATAAAAGAGGGTTGTTCTACATACATGATAACCTGTACTGGTTGTATATGCAAGGATCTCTTGCTAGGTTCAGTTAGACTTAATTCAAGCAGATCCACATGTTTGCTTTACTGTGTTCTCTACTGCAGAATTCAGAGAACAAGCATTGGTGCACTTCTAAATACAGAAAGTTGTGGTATGAATTCTGATTTCACACGAAAAGTTGTTTAGCAAAGGAAAGATAAAATCTTGTTCTAATTTCTAGATCATTCAACTTCACAAAAACTTATATGGTTGCAATAACACTGACATTTGGTAGATGTCCGGACAACAGGAGGGCAATAACTAAAATCCACTTGCAGAAAATACTCACATCTTGCTAATATTTTTTCCTCTGCGAGCTCCCTCAATTCCTCCATAGCCCCAACATATCCAGAGCCTCCGGCTACAACAAGTTTGAGCAGCACTGCCCACGACCCCAAGTTCTCCCTGGACATCTTCATGACCGCATTGACAGACTCGACGAGGTCGCCGAGATCCACGCACTCACCTGGCCACATGTGCCACCACCAAGGAAGAAAAATTAGGAGAAAAGAAGCGACATGTGGATATGGGATAGCATGAGGATTAGTTTCCTGGTGAGGCGCAGCGACATCGTCCTTCCCCGGTGGCAATTCAGAAGAAATGGCGGATGTACAAGAGGGGTCTGGTGGGGATCGCACAGGGGGAAAGGAGAGAGAGTTCTATGTACTGTAGATGACTGGGACTGGGGACTAGGGAGTACGGGTTGTTATACTTAGATTTTTTATACGGAGTGGTAATCATCTTCAAATCTTGGAAACATGATGCTTTCATGCTTAAAATTGATCTTGCCAAAGCTTTTGATCGTTTAGAATGGAATTTCATTGTTTCAGCTTTGACATGTAAAGGACTTCATGATCATTTTGTTAATCTGGTTCATGCTTGCATCTCTTCGCCTACGTTTTCTGTGCTCATTAATGGGCAACCCTCTCAAAAATTTTAAAGTTGCCGAGGTATCCGACAAGGTTGTCCCATGTCTCCTTATTTGTTTGTCATGGCCATTAATGAGGTCTCTATCATGCTCAATGAGGCTCTTCAGGCCAATCATTTGCAGGGTATTTCTATTGGACCAAATTGCCCCTATGTGCATTCTCTTCTTTTTGCAGACGATTTGTTGGTGTGTGGGCAGGCATCTTGCCAAGAGGCTCAAGCTATGGCTAATATCATTCAACATTTTTGTGCTCTCTCTGGTCAAACTCCTAACTGGAAAAATCTGCCATCGTTTTTACCTCTCATGTTTCTCAAGCCACTATGAATGACATTAAGCAATTTTTTCCAGTTGCTAATCTTGATGCTAATTTCACTCATCGTGGTCATCCTCTTATTCTTCCGGCTAAAAATAGAGGTGTCGCTTATAATTTTGGGTTAGATAAATTTTTGAACAAGCTTCCCTCTTATAAAGCGAATATGCTCTCTCATGCTGCTCGGCTTGAACTTATTCGCTCTGTCTTCTCAGCTATTCCAGTTTATTATATGGCCACCATTTTGTTCTCAAAAAAATTCATTGCTAAACTCACAGCTATCATTAGGAATTTTTGGTGGACAGGTGTTCGAGAAACAAATTCCAAAAAGAGTCTTTGCCTCAGGGCTTGGAAGGATATTACTAATTCCAAGGAAGAGGGTGGCTTAGGAATCAGGAATTTAAAAGCAGTAAATGAAAGCCTTATCCTCACTGCAGCCTAGAGGCTAGCAAAAAATCCTTCTTCCCATTTGTATCGTGTTCTTCAGGCCAAATATTTTCATACTTCTACCATTTGGAAAGCTACGACTACTCCTCCTAAATCTGCTTTTTGGGATTCCATTTTAAAAATGTTGCCTAAGCTTAAAGAACATGCTTTTTACCAACTCACTCAAGGTAATATTTTGTTGTGGAGCATGCCTTGGTGCAATCTTTGGAATTCTATTCATGATTATCTCATTCCTCAACGGCCAGGCTTTGTTTATCCTTCTTTGGTTAGAGATCTTTGATTGCGTGGTCAAAAAAGATGGAATCATGATCTTATTTTCTCTCTTTTTCAGGAGCCTCTTGCCTCCAATATTGTTAGTTTGGATATTATTGATGATGAAACTGAAGATTTGCTTTGTTGGGCTCTCGCTTCTAATGGTATTTGCTCTTCCAAATCTGCCTATAAACTCTGCTTGCAGGCAATTTATGCTCATCCTAGAACTGCTCCCGTGGAGGTTTCTCCAGACTTGAAAA
>NW_021241866.1:0-389 GCF_002162155.2 Triticum dicoccoides | reverse complement strand
AGATGGTCCCGCCCGGACTGCGAAACCAGCAGCAGCGCGGTAGCATAGTACCGCCCCACGGTGGGCGCCAAATGTCGGGGGTTTGGTGCGACATATGCCAAAGGATGGCTTATCATGGTGGGGGCGAGTAGAACATCGCCGGTGCCTGGAAACGGGATGAGGCGAAGGCATGCACGTCGGCGAATCTTACCCAGCTTCAGGGCTCTTCGGGGAGATAATACCCCTACTGCTGCTCTGCGGGGTCTCCGCATGATCACTATGGCAAAGTGTTTACACGGTTGCTCCTTGAGCTGTTTCTTGGAGGTGGGAGAGGGCAAGGCTACCTCTCTCCCTTCTATATGATCTGGCCTAGAGCTAATGGGTTCCAACCCTTTGCATGGGTGCCCTGG
>NW_021241865.1:0-979 GCF_002162155.2 Triticum dicoccoides | reverse complement strand
GTGATGCCTCCCCAAAGCATGAAGTTGTGACGACCGAGGCGGACGGAGATCGTCGGGACGGTGAGCGCGGCGGGAATCGTGGCGACGGGGGACGAGACGAGGGAGTCGGCAGTTTGGCCGGTGGAGAGGGCGAAAGACGACATCGCTGCGGCGGCATGGAGAAGAACGCCACGGGCGGCGGCTGAGGCAAGATGCGGCAGCGGCGCGGAAGATGACACGCGCGGGAGCAGCGATCGGAAGCGGCGCAGCGTACAGGCAAAGCTAGCTAGCTAGCTAGCAAGAAGCTGGATGGATTCCTCTGGCTGGATTAATCTCGTACGTGAAGCAGCAAGCGGAAGCGGCGGCTACGCGGAGAGAGGATCGGGCGGCGGCGCGAGGGACCTGCGGCGGCGGCCTGACCTAGCTGATACCAAGTTGAAACACTGGGTTTAGGGTTTTGCGTGGGTGGCTAACATTCAGCCTCATGTCTCAATATATAGATGATCAGAATACAATTACATACGTATCCAAATACGTGTACATGTATAATATGCTAGACCCTATTTTACACTATTCAGTTTGATGGATCGATGCAGATGAGTTACAAACAGCTGATCCGGAAGTCAGAGGCACCACTGAAATGCAAGGTGTTCTCATGGATGGCCTGTGCTTGGCAAAATCCTGACCGGGGACAATCTGAAGAAGCCAAACTGGCCTCACAACCCGATGTGTTGCCTCTGTAATGCCCAGCGAGAGACGCCCGTGCATCTCCTTGCTGGCTGCCCATTCACAATTAGCTTGTGGGGAAAGATTATGCAAAAGTGCAATCTGCCTTTGGCCCTTGTGCCGTCGCCAGGATGTGAGAACATTTGGGACTGTGGTACCAATGAAGACAGTAGGTGCCGGCGATCCACAAGGCAGCTTGGAGCTCGCTTGTGCAGCTCAGGTGGTGGACTGTGTGGAAGGACAGGAACACACGCATATTTGAGCAAAAGAACTC
>NW_021241864.1:0-1667 GCF_002162155.2 Triticum dicoccoides | reverse complement strand
TTCAGGCGACTGTGAGCAAGGTTTTCACTTGTTAAGCTTACCAAACATAGAGAGCACGAGCTTAATGTGCTGAGTAGGAGGGATTTTGCTTGTTGAGAAGGTAGTCTTATGTTGATCATCCCTGTCATCTAGTGTAGAGCTGAAAATAAAAAACATGTTTTACGTTAGTATATGACTAAGAGATGACATCTAGGATAAGGAACGGAAAATTTGTTTTAAGAGATCATCTCTTAGTTCCCTCGTTCCCTCCCTCCCTCCATCCATCCATCCATCCTATACGTGGCATCATCACTAAAACGAAAGAAGACCAATATATCATCCCATTGTATGTGCACTCCTAATGAAGACTCCACATGCTCCAGAGGGCCCAGCGGCATTCAGCCTTTACCTATTTCTCTCTCAATCTTTGCCTCCTTTGCTCCGTTGCCTATTTAAGAGAGGAGAAGGATGATGAGTTAAACCACAAACCAAAGAAACCTCCACTAAACCCACAAGGAAGGTGGAGCACAAGACGAGATTGGAGTAACCAGGTATAGATCAATCCGACCACTCCCTCGTTCCCTCTCCCTGCTATTGTGATGTTCACCATTCTGACATAAATTTTTTAAACTATTATGACAGTGATAGAGATTATGGCTTCACCATTTTGTGGCATCTCCACATGCGGACTCAATGCCGCCGCTCCTACCGGATTCTCCTCCAAGAGGACGCTTTCCCTGGTTTCGCCCACATTTGTTTCACTTGCCCAGGAAATCAGGCCTAGGAGAAGGTGCAATTTCAGAGTAAATGCCGCAAAGGAACTGTATTTCAACAAGGATGGGTTGGCTATGAGGAAGCTGCAGGTGAGTTGTACAATCTAATCACCCTCAGTTAAATAATAATACTATATATCGTCTATGTCGTTCTGTCTTTTTGGTTTTAGATGCAAATTTCTGATTGCATATTTCCTTATCAGAATGGAGTGAATAAGCTGGCAAACCTGGTTGGAGTTACTCTTGGTCCAAAAGGACGGAATGTTGTCCTTGAGAATAAGTACGGGCCACCTAGAATTGTTAATGATGGTGTTACGGTAGCGAAAGAGGTACGTGTCATTACGGTTTACTCATACCATGCAATCCCAATATAAGTTGAATCCGTGCTATGAACTTTTGTTGTTGTTGGCTATCGACCAGGTTGAGCTCGAAGACCCTGTAGAAAATATTGGAGCTAAATTGGTTAGGCAAGCTGCTGCTAAGACAAATGACTTGGCTGGTGATGGCACAACCACATCGGTCATCCTTGCTCAAGGGATGATCACCGAGGGTGTTAAGGTACACCAATACAAACGTCTTGTGTCTTGTCTTTTATAGCATAATTATTTTATATATTCGATTCAGTAAATAATGTTAGATTTGCTTACTTTCTCCAGATTGTAGGTGCTGGTGCTAATCCAGTACAGATTGCCCGTGGTATCGAGAAAACAGCCAAAGCACTAGTCTATGAGCTCCAGAAGATGTCCAAGGAGGTTTAGATTTGCTAATCTATTGTTCAGTTCCGAAAATACATTCATTCTGAATTCTATATCACATTTCCTCTATCATCCTATGATAAATACTCGACCAATCTTGTAATGCAACAAGAAAATGCATCAGATTATAGTAACTTCTGCACCCTATGCTAATTATTAA
>NW_021241863.1:0-2090 GCF_002162155.2 Triticum dicoccoides | reverse complement strand
CTTGTTTCCTATCATTGCAATACCGTTTATGCTCACTTTTACCACTTGCTACCTTGCTGTTTTTATATTTTCAGTTTACAAAAACCCATATTTACCATCCATATTGCACTTGTATCACCATCTCTTCGCCGAACTAGTGCACCTATACAGTTTACCATTGTATTGGGTGTGTTGGGACACAAGAGACTCTTTGTTATTTGGTTGCAGGGTTGCTTGAGAGATACCATCTTCATCCTATGCCTCCCACGGATTGATAAACCTTAGGTCATCCACTTGAGGGAAATTTGCTACTGTCCTACAAACCTCTGCACTTGGAGGCCCAACAACGTCTATAAGAAGAAGGTTGTGTAGTAGACATCAAGCTCTTTTCTGGCGCCGTTGCCGGGGAGGTGAGTGCTTGAAGGTATATATTTAGATCTTGCAATCGAATCTTTTTGTTTATTGTTTTAGCACTAGTTTAGTTTATAAAAGAAAATTACAAAAAAATGGAATTGAGAGTGCCTCATATGCTTCATCATTTTAATGTCTTCCGTGAAAATAAGGATTCCGATAATTGTGCCCAATTGCTAGACGAAGAATGCATTAGAATGTTTGGCACTAAATCTTTGAATGATGAGCATGATTGCAATGTTGTTAGTATCAATTCCTTGAATATCCATGATGCTAATGATATGCAAAGCCACAAGCTTGGGGATGCTATGTTTGACGAAGATGATATTTTTTGTCCCCCAAGTTTTGATGAGCAAATTTACTATGATGAAAGCATGCCTCCTATCTATGATGATTATTGTGATGACATGTATGCTTTAAAGAATAATTATAACCATGAAACTTGTCATCTTGATCTTAATTTCCAATCACATGATAGTTATTTTGTTGAGTTTGCTCCCACTATTATTCATGAGAAGAAATTTGCTTATGTGGAGAGTAATAAAATTTATATGCTTGTAGATCATGAAAAGAATGCTTTAGGTGCTGGTTATATTGTTGAATTCATTCATGATGCTACTAAAAATTATTATGAGGGAGGAACATATGCTTGTAGGAATTGCAATAATATCAAGTTTCCTCTCTATGTGCTTAAAGTTTTGAAGTTATGCTTGTTCTACCTTCCTATGCAAGTTGATTATTGTTCCCATAAGTTGTTTGCTCACAAAATCCCTATGCATAGGAAGTGGGTTAGACTTAAATGTGCTAGTCATATTCTTCATGATGCTCTCTTTATGTTCCAATTCTTATCTCTTCTGTGAGCATCATTGAAATCATCGTGCCTAGCTAGGGGCGTTAAACGATAGCGCTTGTTGGGAGGCAACCCAATTTTATTTTAGTTTCTTGCTTTTTGGTTCTATTTAGGAATAAATAATCCATCTAGCTTCTGTTTAGATGTGGTTTTGTGTTTTAATTAGAGTTTGTGCCAAGTAGAACCTTTGGGAGGACTTGGGTGAAGTCTTTATGATCATGCTGTAAAAAACAGAAACTTTAGTGCTCACGAGATTTGCTTCAACTTTTTACTGGAGAGTGCTATTTAGTTGATTATTTTTTCAAATGATTACTAGAAAAATTCCTCAGGTCCACCAATTTATTTTAGAATTTTTTGAGTTCCATAAGTTTGCGTTAGTTACAGATTACTACAGACTGTTCTGTTTTTGACAGATTCTGTTTTTTGTGTGTTGTTTGCTTATTTTGATGAATCTATGGCTAGTAAAATAGTTTATAAACCATAGACAAGTTGGAATACAGTAGGTTTAACACCAATATAAATAAATAATGAGTTGATTACAGTACCTTGAAGTGGTGTTTTGTTTTCTTTCGCTAACGGAGCTTACGAGTTTTCTGTTAAGTTTTGTGTTGTGAAGTTTTCAAGTTTTGGGTAAAGATTTGATGGACTATGGAATAAGGAGTGGCAAGAGCCTAAGCTTGGGGATGCCCAAGGCACCCCAAGGTAATATTCAAGGATAACCAAGCGTCTAAGCTTGGGGATGCCCCGAAAGGCATCCCCTCTTTCGTCTTCGTTCATCGGTAACTTTACTTGGAGCTATATTTTTATTCATCACATGATATGTGTTTTGCTTGGAGCGTCATTTTATTTT
>NW_021241862.1:0-384 GCF_002162155.2 Triticum dicoccoides | reverse complement strand
GTTGCGTGAATTTTGGTGGAATTTTTGGAGGAATGGAGATATGAATTTCACCAAATTTGGCAAATCTGGTCCAAACTTGCAGAGAGTGAAATTTGAAATATTTGAAAAGAAGAAGAGTGGATCAAGATGGTTCTAGGTTGTGGGTACTAAGGACTATCCAGGGGAGTTGGTTTTGGATCAAGGATCAAAGGCACTAGGGTACTTGCTTTGCAAATCTCCTAGGTTCACAAGAAAGGACAGAATTGTTTTGGGATAAGAAATAATTGGAATAAAAATCCAAAAATGGATTTTATTAGTTTGGACAGAATGTTTGGGTTGTACCCAAGTGGGAAGAGAGGTTTTTGGGGGAGTTTTACCATAAGAGGCATGGTAAACAAGAATGGA
>NW_021241861.1:0-2291 GCF_002162155.2 Triticum dicoccoides | reverse complement strand
GGGGGGGCAATCACAGCGAACGTGCTCTCTCCCGTCGGATTCGTCTCCACATCTGACTGTTAAACTAGCCAGGACAGGTAAGATTTGTTCTCTCTTTTTTATACCAGATGACAGTTTTTTCTAAATAATATTAACATGGGATTTTATAAAAAAAATAAACTATGTCATATGGAATTTTCAAAAAGAAACATTTTCTTCTTTGTTTCACAAAGTTTGTTTTTGTGCATGGCATTTTTATTATTTAAGATATGGCATTTTTTATTAATAAGAGATGGCTTTTTAATTACTAAGAGGTGACGTTTTTTAAGAGATGAAATTTTTTATTATCGAGATATGGTAATTTTGTTTATTAAGAAATGGCATTTTTTTATTAAGAGATGTTATTATTCTGTTTATTAAGACAAGGCATTTTTATTATTAAGAGATGGTGATCTTATTTATTAAGAAATGGCATTTTTATTATTAAGAGATGGTATTATTTCGTTTACTAAGATAAGGCATTTTTTATTTATTGAGAGATGGCAGTTTTTGTTTATTAAGAGATGTCATTTCTTGTTTATTGAGAGATTGCATTTCTATTATTAAGAGACGGCATTTTTATTAAGAGATGGCATTTTTGTATTAAGAGATGACATTTTTTGTTTATTAATAGATGGAATTTTTAATTTATTAAGAGATGGCATTTTTATATTATAAAGTGGTGTCATTTTATTATTTAGGAGATGGCTTTTTTTGTCTGTGCATTTCTTCCCTCTTTGTTGACATGGCAACTCAAATTATAGGACCATGAAAAGTTTTAAATCCAGGTTTTTAACATTAATGGTTAATTTTGAGATGAGAGACCGACATTTACATAAACTGTAACCTTAGCATTTCAAATTTTAAGTTTTCTCTGTTTTTATAAGATTTTTTTATGCCATTTTATTTATTAACTATGAGTTTTGGGTCAATCGGGGTCGCTCTAGCCCACCCCCGGCGAATAATTGCTTGATCGATCCTCCTTGCTGGAGGTCGAACGCCAGCTATTGGGATCCTGATTTTTTTTTCTCAAAGTTTACAAAGTTTGGCTTAAGACAAAGTTAATATACACTTAACGTCTGGATGTGTCCACGGACATTTGTGGCCAGAAACGCATTGGAGATGCCCTTACCCTACAATGTTGTCCAAGCAACAGTGTGTTTCGATTTCAGGTCGTGTGTGGGTTGTACGGGTAGTGTATCCATTTTCACTCCCTAACATTAGGTCTGCCAAACAAAAGGCTCCAATAGTATTTGTTCTGAATATTGATTTACAATATCGATCGTACACATTTTTTTCATAAGCATTTTTATTAACTTAAAATATAGTATCAGGCGAATATAAAGCATGATAAGCAACACCTGGCCTTTGCATAGCTAAGATGCATGCAACCAATTTTGACTGTAGCCTTTCTATTAATCATATCCATATGGAAGCAAATCCCTCAATATTGCATGCTACGTGTGCAATGGCAAGTGGACTAGCGTGACAGAACATGCTCAAAAATTAAAGAGGCGATAAAATGTGGCATAAGTTTAGTTATAAATTGGGTAACATCGATGATCGCTCTAAAAATGACAAAATAGGGGATAGAAGGTCGAAAGAGCTCTGAGCTCAGATTTTCTTTTCCATTTATTTTGGACTTTACTGTTCACCGAGCTCATATGAGCTCGGGCTCAGTTTATCCACTTCCGAAATTAACTCTAAACATTAGCAGAAACTTGTTTGAGGTTGAAATCCATCAATTCAAGCGGCGGCAACAGGGGTCTGGAAGAGAGGCACGTACTGCCCATTGACATCGCATGAGTGCGAGCGGTGCCAAACCCCGACGATCTCGACGGGGACGACGCTGGTGAAGCCACCATCGTAGAGGATCCGGAGCTCGTGGGGAACCTCGCGAGGGTGCTCGTTCTGAAGGACGACGCGGACGGCGGAGAGGTCGGGCGCCGCGAAGCAGGCCGGGTCGATCTCGCGCACGAGCCCGAACCCGCTGCAGTTGTCCCTGATCATCTCCTCCGTGCGCTGCTCGACGGGGTAGTCGCGCAGCGCCGCGTGGACGAGGTAGTCGTGCGTGACCCGCCGGACGTTGGGCGTCTCCCCCTCGCGCACGAGCCTCACGGTGGCCCCGTCCAGCAGGAACGGCTGCCGGCGCATGGCCGCCTCCCGGTGGTCCGGCGTGCGGAAGCGCACCGCCATGTCGCCGTGTCAGGTGTCAGGGAGGAGCTCGAAGTTCTGCGGCAGGTCGAGCGCCAGGGTGCGGAAGGCGCGGCGGA
>NW_021241860.1:0-2022 GCF_002162155.2 Triticum dicoccoides | reverse complement strand
CCTCCACTTCCCATTTGCCTTGCGCACCACCACCGGATTGGCCAACTACGTCGGATGGAGTACTCCTCTCACCAAGCCTGCCGCTTCTAACTTTCTGATCACTTCTGTGATGAACTCCTGCCTTTCCAGAGCTTGCTTCCTGACCTTCTGCTTGACGGGCCATGCATGAGGACAGACAGCAAGATGGTGCTCAATCACCTCCCTGGAAATGCCGGGGATGTCGGATGTTTGCTATGCAAACACATTGACATTCGCCCACAGGAAGGTGACGAGCTCGCCTTCCTATTTGCTATCGAGGGTGGAGCTTATGGTGAAAGCCCTTCCCGTGTCGTCCTCCTTAACGGTCACCTTCTTGGTCTCTAGTGGTGCAGCTCTGGATTTCTTGCTCTTGCCGGTGGAGCTCTCTGACACATCCTCGACGGGAGCACAGCACTCCGAAGAGGTGCGCTTGCCAGAGTGGGTGCGAGGGGTCTTGTCGGTCTTCTTCCCTCCCGGGGCTTTAGCGGCAGGAGCAAGTGCCTTGGCGGCAGTTGCTGCAACTGCTTCCCGGTAGAGTTGGTTAGCGCAAATCAGCGCATCCTTCTTGTCAGAGGGGACAGTGATGATGGTCATCGGCCCAGGCATCTTCAGCGTGTTGTAGGCATAGTGTGACGCCGCCATGAACTTGGCTAGTGCAAGCGGCCGAGGATCCCGTTGTAGGGCAAGGGGATCTTGGCTACATCAAAGATAATCCTCTCCGTCCTATAGTTCAACTCTCCTCCAAACGTCACGGGCAGCATGACCTTACCCTTCGGCTGACTCCTTCCCGGGTTGACCCCTTGAAACGTGCCCGTCTCTTCGAGGTCTCCATCGGGAATCTGCAGCCTTTTGATCACAACATGCGAGACCAAGTTCAGACCGGCCCCGCCATCAACTAGCATCTTTGTCACCCTGAGGTTGCCTATCGTTGGTGAAACCAACAACAGAAAACACCCGACCGCAGTCATGCGATCAGGGTGGTCCTCGGTGTCAAAGATGATAGGCATGCTGGACCACTTCAGTGGCTTTCGTGCGTCGAATGATGGCTCCACCGTTGTGATCTCACACGCCCACTGCTTGAGCTAACGGTGAGAGGTGTGCAGTGAGGCGCCACCGTCGACGGACATGGCCTCCGTAGCTTTTTGAAACTCGTGGTCGCCGGACTCGTCGTCCTCATCATGATCATCGTCTTCCTGCTTCTTGTCGCGGCCCCGGGCGGGCCTCTCTTGCTGGTTATCCTTGCCGCGGTGGCCTCCTTGGCCGCAACGCTTCTTGTCGGATCCTTCAGCACCGTCCTGGCCCTTCTCCTTGTCCCGCCTCTCATACTAAGTTTTTTGCTTTTCAGCAAGCAGCTCAACTTGTCGGCATTTGTGGAGGTCGTGGCCCTTGGTGCGGTGGATCTTGCAATACTGCTTGTCGGAGCTTCCTGTCTTATCGGCAGCCGCCAAGGCCCGGCAAGCAGCACACCCGGCAACTTCCTGGTCAGGGTCACTTGCCTTGGCACTACTAGGAAAAGGGCTATAGATAGGATTGATACTAATGGCGCACCTGGTAAGCAGTGCGCCACTACTATATACTAATGGCCCACTGGTCGGAGGTGCGCCATTAGTGTGGAAGACACTAATGGTGCACCAGTCACATGGTGCGCCACTAGTATTGAATTTTTTTTCATTTTTCCATACACTCTAATGGCGCATGGTGCCAAAGTGCGCCATTACTAGTTCTACCAAGTAATGGCGCACCTTGTAAGCAATGCGCCATTAGTATATATATTTTTTTACTTTTTTGCAAAACTGCTAATGGCGCACCGTGTATATTTTCATGGACACTTTTTGATCTCGATCTCGATCCCACCCGCACCCTCCCCCGCTAGCTCCACCGCCGTCGACGACCCACCGCAACCCTCCGCCGCTCCACCGCCGCCGACGAGCACCCGGCCCCCCCGCACCCTCCCCCGCTCCACCGCCGCCAACGGGCACCCCCCGCACCCTCCCCCGCTAGCTC
>NW_021241859.1:0-401 GCF_002162155.2 Triticum dicoccoides | reverse complement strand
TCTATTTCACACATTGGTCATTCGCGTTTACCCGATTCATCTCTTAAACTGTGTAACATTCTTCATGTTCCACACATCAGCCAACATCTTCTCTCCATTTATCGTCTTCTTTGTGATAATGACGTGTTCATTGAATTTCACCGACATTTTTTCCTTGTTAAGGACAAAGCAACCAGGGGCGCCATCCTTCACGGTAGAAGTTACGGGCCGGGGGGGGGGGGGAGAACCCGATCCCCTTCGCTCGTGCGCCATCTTCATTGTCTCGCCGTGCCTCCTCCGGTGTTAGAGTTTCGTCGTTGCAATGGCATCAGCGTCTTGGTCATCCTACAAATAATGTGGTCACTTGCATTGTTCGGAGTCATGAACTTCCGTGTTCTAGTTCAAATAATTCATTCTTAGTT
>NW_021241858.1:0-1174 GCF_002162155.2 Triticum dicoccoides | reverse complement strand
GAAAGAAAGTTAGGTTTCGTGCCTCTCGCTGGCACCGGCGCAGGTCCGCCTCATCTCCGGTGGCCCTTGGGTCATGGAGGCACGGTGGATCCTAGCAAGGGCCGGCGGGAGGGCTCCGTTTTTAGTCGTTTTTTCAATCTTGTTAGGGTTTGTGTCCTACTCAGGAAGGCGAGACGGCGGCGGCTCCCTGAAGATGAAATAAAGGTCTCCCCGCCTAGTTCCCGTTCCAACGGTGCGTCTAGCATCGTTGGTGGGCACGTGGAGGTGTGTCTCCGGCTGATCTATCTTTGGTTGATTTGCTCGGATCTCATCGTTGTTCGTCCACGTTCGTGTGTCTTCGGTTTGGATCCTTCCGATCTACATTATTTTTTATCGGCGGCGGTTGCTGTTCTGGGGTGCTGGTCCTATGGGGCCTTAGCACGACGACTTCCCGACTGTCTACTACAACAAGTTGTGCCCGGCTCCGGCAATGGAGGGGCGATGACGGCGGCGCGCCTTCGGCTCACTTCGGTGCTTGTAGTCGTCGCTAGGTGGTCTACGGATCTGGATGTAATTTTTATTTCTGGTATCCGTTGTATTGCCATGATTGAAGATGAATAGATTGGAAGTTTTTCCACAAAAAAAGAAGAAGAAAGATGGTAGTATATTTTGAAGGCGTACATGATCCACCGGACACGCTGAGCAACGTCCGGCGATTTGTGCTCCTGCGTCGCTGACTAGAGGATGATGGATGGAGGCACACCGTGCCTTCTCCTCCTCTGTCAGCGCTTTGGTGAGCCCCTGGTGTGGTTTACCATCATGTTGACCTCCTTGAGCATGCGTGGAAGCTTAATTAGTAGATGCCCGTTGCCATAGAAGATTGCCCATTGCCGTACGTCTGAATGGAAGATTAATTAGTCAATCATTGTGCACGTAGTTTTTTTTTGGCGGGTAATTTGCACGTATATTAGCCAGCCAAGGTACCAATGTGGTAGAATTGTTAGTTGGTCAATCAGTAGCTAGCCTGCGAATCAACCTGTGGTTGAGATGGTTAGGTGGACAGTGGTATCCCCAACCCATCAGGGTTTAAATCCTGGTGCTCGCATTATTCCTGGATTTATTTCAGGATTTCCGGCGATGCGCTTTCAGTGGGAGGAGACGTTCCCGTCGACGACGAGGCGCCTACGGTGACTTC
>NW_021241857.1:0-767 GCF_002162155.2 Triticum dicoccoides | reverse complement strand
GAATCTTCTATGTCATCAGTCAAAGAGGTCATGAAAACCTTCTCCCAGAGGTTAGCAAACTGCTGAACATGAGTGAGCGACAAGCCATTAGATGTGTCAATGAGAGAAATCCAGTTGTTGTTGGCAAGCGCTTGCTGGACGGAGGAATTCTTGTTGCGTGAAATGGCAAAGATGCTCGGTGCTAAGTCACGGGGGCACAAACCGTTTAACCATGGCGAGTTGGAGAATCTTGCCGTGCGCCCGTTTCCAACAGTAACCATAGCAGCAGCAAAAAAGATATGGTCGTCTCCGGTGCATGGAGATCCCATGCCTATCCAAGGCTTGCTTTTGTCCACCCACTCAAACCAATGCCATCGAAGACGGAGGGCCTTAGCGAATTTGTCCAGATTGAGCACGCCTAGGCCACCAAACTCTTTAGGCTTGCAGACGAGATCCTAATTAATCTTGCATTTTCCACCTGAAACTTTGTCTGTACCCGCCTAAAGGTATGCACGCCGAAGGCTGTCAATAGCGTTCATGTATAATCTTTCATTTTTTGGTTGTGTTTATTACTAGAATAGAGTTGCTCCCAGCATGTAGATATTTGTTATTTTGTTATATGTGTTAGAATAAGGATGCACTTGAATTAGTTTGCGATTTTTATGCGTAACCTGACATAATCTTTATATTCAGATTGTTGGAATCATGTGATTGTATTACGAGCTGTGTAACCTACCATTTGCGCTTATTTATTATGGTACTACCTTTAGACCTCCTTTGGTTTAGAG
>NW_021241856.1:0-579 GCF_002162155.2 Triticum dicoccoides | reverse complement strand
TGATCTTGGGACACCACTCTCGATTGCTGCTCTTAGAGGGTTTGCTAGTATTGTCAAGATCCTTCTGGAAAACAATGCAGATCTACTATTCAATTTCTTTCTTTATATGTTATCTTTTGACTCTAATTCTCCCTTTTGCTCAGTTTCTGCTACTTTCTCCAATTGTTCCCACCTGCATTTGAGGATTTTTTTTAGTTGGCGACTAAACCCAAAGTTCTCCAATTGCTCTGTTTTTATGTCGAAACTGACATATTTTGGCACGAAAATGAAGTCCTTTATTCATTTTCCAGCCCAACAACAACAAGGCTATTTGTAAGTTTGTACCTTTAAGCATGGCATTACAAGAATCTTCTGTATCATGTGTGAAGCTATTGATTCAGGTATACTATCCTCTGCTTTTGCATTAGAAATGCATGATTCTTTAGATTGATGTTTGATTGGCTATACATTTGCATCTGATAGGGTGGAGCTAATGTCAGTGGTGATAGTACTCTTGATTATCCACTAGTAGAAAACAGGGCTATGGTCCAGGCCGGCTCAGCCCATTAGTCCCGGTTCAGTCTAGAACCGGGACCAATG
>NW_021241855.1:0-859 GCF_002162155.2 Triticum dicoccoides | reverse complement strand
TAAACCGGCCGGGACTTGGTAAACCAGTGGATGGTAAACCGGCAGACAGTTAAGGCAGATGGCTAAGACAGACGGTAAACCGGCAAGTGTTAAACCAGCAGAGTTAAGACAGATGGTAGCACCGGCAGACATTGTTAAACCGGCAGACATTGTTAAACCGACAGACATTGTTAAACCGGCAGACATTGTTAAACCGGCAGACATTGTTAAACCGGCAGATGTTGTTAAACTGGCAGACAATGTTAAACCGGCAGACGTTAAGAAGCCCAGGAAAGGAAGTCAAAATAGTTTAAGTTAAAGTCCGAGTTGGACTCCACATGTAACCCGCCACTTCAACTTATATAAGGAGGGACAGGGCTCCCCAAAGAGGGACAAGCAAGAAACAATCTCTAGGGCTAGACACAACTAGAGGAGAGCCGGTTTACGCCGACTCCCTCGTGATGATAATGAGATATAGCCTCAAACAACATGTAGGGTTTTTACCGGTTGATGTTTCCCGGGGCCCAAAGCTGTCTAAACCCTTGTCTTGTGTTGCGTCTCTCGATTCCGCTCAACCCCTCTCAAGCTACCACATAGATGCGTTGGCCTCGCGACTAAGTCCTCACACTAAGGACATCTGACGTGTTAATTCCACGACAGGTGCTCAGCTTGATTTCAACGGGAACTGCACAAAATGTTCATGAATACATTGAATCATTCATTTCCACCACAAGAAAGGAGGTGCCCATAAGTTCAAGGCGTTGCAACATATAAGGGCGAAATCATACAAGCTACGCGCGAATTTGGTTGATTTTGGTGGAACTGCACAAAAAGAACAGCTGGTTTATTTAGCACGAGGTGCCATGTCAATGTCCGAACT
>NW_021241854.1:0-642 GCF_002162155.2 Triticum dicoccoides | reverse complement strand
GTGCAATAATACTAGGTATTCGAAGGATCGTACACTTGGTTGGTATGTTGTACTCCAGTTCCAGATGTAGCACGCCATAGGGAGCTGGGATGCCCAGAATGTCCTCAACCACCAAAAGATGGTTTCACCACCATGTAGTTGGGGAGTAGCAAAGACAGAGCACAGCTTGGGGCACCTCTCTAGTCGGCACCATTGAAGCCACCCCCAGTCTACACCTTGTGGGCATGGAATGCAGGCGATGGACGAGCTATCATGCACATACAACATCTGTGCTTTATCACACCTCAAAACAGGGGCTAAAGCAACACTGGTACTAATCCTCCGAGTGTTGTGTTGTTCCTGTAACGATCCACTCTCCATCTTCTCTTCATCTTGCATGTGGAAGTACCAGTCTTGAGGTTTTGGAGTAGGAATAGGTGGGCAAGCCCACATCCAGCTGGTCACACCTTCGATAGCAGTGACAGCTTGCGGGTGCTCTTGAAAGACATCTCTTGCATATAAGTATTGAGCAACCTGCTGCTGGCTCCCGATGCCTTGAGCAACTTCACGGCCACCAACAGTAGCTCCACTGGCAGGAGATGAATCAATCTCCATGTATACAAAGTTTCCCTTAATTTCTTTCTGAAAGGGCATAAGAGACCA
>NW_021241853.1:0-1553 GCF_002162155.2 Triticum dicoccoides | reverse complement strand
AGGGACCCCGTCTGGGAACGCGGTGGCTATGGGCTGCCCTAGGTCGACCTGATCGCCCCTAGGGCCTCGAGGTTCGCCGCCCTGCAACAAGAAGAACAGACGAAGAACGAGGAAGAAGAAAAACGAGGGAGAGAGATAAAGGTAAAGGTACAAAGTGGTAGATGATTGATCGATTGTGTGTTGTTCAATCGGCCGTCACCCCTTAGGTATATAAGAGGCGGCTGGACTTTCCGTGCAAGGAAAAGGCTTGGATTCACGTCCAAAACCCTAGTCAAATTTGGATTGGTTTTGTCCGAACTTTCCAAAACTGTTCGGTTTAAACTGGCTGCACATTCCGGGTCTTTTTTGTGGTGGTAAATGATCTCAGATGGAAACGAGCCCAAAAGCAATCGGAGACGAACAACTTTTATGTTGAACATTTTTTTATCATAGGTTATCTTAAGGGTCAAATCGGACGCGCAAAACAGGCTATCCCTCGCGCTACCCATCACACAGGGTGTCCGGTGGGGCGCGCCAGTTTTTGCCTCCTGACAGGGTTGTATTTCGATGACTCTAACTTTTGCATACGAACTTGGATTGGAACGATTTTTATATCAAAATCGATCGTTTCAACGAGACAAAGACAATCTGTGTAGATAATTTTTCCATTTGAGGTCGGCTTGGGGGCTTAATCAGCCAAACTGTACTCTGAATATAAGATCTTAATACTCTGAGCATAGTTTCGGCCTTCGAGATGAAATCGGACTGCGATGACCCAAACTTCAAAGATGTTCATATCGACAATACGGAACTCTTTCTTAAAGATCACTTCTCCATTTGAGGCCATCTTAAATAAGTTATTGAGCATGCCAAAATCTGGTGTCAACACATGCCCCCCTGTTTTTTGGCAAAGTTTGTGTGCCGAAAAATAACTTCCGCATAGCTTGTTCTAAGGACGATGTTAACACTCCATCGGCCATTTTGCATGTTCTTAGGACGACAAGTATATATCGGCCATTGCTTGTTTGAACCTCTTGATGCAAACTTGGGTGAAAACTTCTCAGCTTCTATAACAATCCGGTGATAAGGTTCCATAGATCAAACCATCCTCCGAACCATATTGTTCACCCTTTCGCTAGGATTTTGCAGATCATCAAGAATGAACTTCCTTCAATCCTTACTTCACCTGCATAAAAGTTTCATTAGTGGCCGAAGCGGTGGGCTTCGATTCAGCCTTACCTTTGTTGACAAGACCTAGCATCGGCTATTGATAGAAATGCAATACACCATGGTTAACATAGTAGCCGGACGCTTGCTGTGCCAACTCTTTCGAATGGTCATGCCTAGATACATGAACAATTTCAAAGCAACCCAAGGTAAATCTTGCATCTAGACATACCAAAAGATAAACTATAAGTGATCCGTCAAAACATTGATAACCCTTGGATATTTGTTGCACTACTAATAATGAATCACCGGAAGCCTCAATATGTATAGCACCTATATCAAGACAAAGCTCCAATCCGAATAACAATGCATATTCGGCTTTAATGATTGTGCAAAAATATTATAAG
>NW_021241852.1:0-1515 GCF_002162155.2 Triticum dicoccoides | reverse complement strand
TCTTTGGGCCATAAATAATGTTGCCATGTTTCTAAAGTCCGAACAAGAGCATATAATTCTTTATCATAAGTAGAATAATTCAGACTAGGCCCACTCAATTTTTCAGAAAAGTATGCAACAGGTTTGCCATCTTGTAATAACACACCTCCTAATCCAATTCCACTAGCATCACATTCAAGCTCAAAAGTCTTATTAAAATCAGGAAGTTGGAGTAAAGGAGCATGTGTCAACTTATCTTTCGATACCGTGAAGGCTTCTTCCTGTGCGGTACCCCAAACAAAAGGCACATCCTTCTTTGTAAGCTCGTTGAGAGGTGCAGCAATGGTGCTGAAATCTCTCACAAAACGCCTATAGAATCCAGCGAGGCCAAGAAAACTCCTCACTTGTGTGACCGTTTTGGGCTGCGGCCAACTCTCAATAGCTTCAATCTTGGCTTTGTCAACTTCAATTCCCTGTGGAGTAACAACATAGCCAAGAAAAGATACTCGGTCGGTGCCAAAGGTACACTTCCCAAGGTTACCAAACAAACGTGCATCACGTAGAGCAATAAAAATAGCACGTAAATGTTCCAAATGTTCTTCCAAAGATCTGCTATAAATCAGTATATCATCAAAATAGACTACCACAAATCGTCCAATGAAAGCACGTAAAACTTCGTTCATTAGTCTCATGAAAGTACTAGGCGCATTAGTTAACCCAAAAGGCATGACTAACCACTCATATAATCCAAACTTAGTTTTAAATGCTGTTTTCCTTTCATCTCCCAATTTCATACGAATTTGATGGTATCCACTACGCAAATCAACTTTGGAGAATATTGTAGAGCCACTCAATTCATCAAGCATATCATCTAGCCTAGGAATAGGATGACGATAACGAATAGTAATATTATTAATGCCTCTACAATCAACACACATACGTGATGTACCATCCTTTTTCGGCACTAGAATAATAGGAACAGCACAAGGACTAAGGGATTCGCGTATATAACCTTTGTCGAGAAGCTCTTGTACTTGACGCATAATCTCCTTTGTCTCCTCTGGATTGGTACGGTATGGTGCACGGTTTGGCAGTGAAGCACCGGGAATTAAGTCAATTTGATGCTCAATCCCTCGAATAGGCGGTAATCCCGGTGGCACGTCTTGTGGAAAGACGTCAGCGAACTCCTGCAAAATGTTAGTGACAGCAGGAGGCAAAGAGGAAGGCACGTCCTCGAATGAAAATAATGCCTCTTTGCACACAAAAGCATAGCAAACAGATTTGCTGAAATCTAGCTCATCAATATCAGATTTGGTGGCAAATAAACATGCACTTTTCAATTTAATTTCAGAAGCAACACTAGATGGTTTATTATTAGGCTTCATTTGTTGCTCAAATTCTTTTGCCACAATCTGATTTTCACTCTTATTCGTCTCCTGTTTTGCTTTATTAGCTCTATTAATATCATCTTTCAAAATGGAATCAGGAGTCATAGGAAGCAAAGTAATATTTTTATCCTTATGAACAAGAGTATAG
>NW_021241851.1:0-1151 GCF_002162155.2 Triticum dicoccoides | reverse complement strand
TGAGTGTGCAGGTCACACAAGCTGAGCAAAATCAGAGGCACAATTTGTTCCATACCAAGGGAGTTGTGAAGGAACGTTCTGTGCGCGTCATAATAGACGGAGGGAGCTGCAACAACTTGGCTAGCATGGAGATGGTGGAGAAGCTTTCTCTCACCACAAGACCACATCCACATCCTTACTACATCCAATGGTTCAACAACAGCGGCAAGGTTAAGGTAACACGTACTGTTCGTGTGCATTTTAGTATCTCTACATATGCTGATTATGTTGATTGTGATGTGGTACCTATGCAAGCATGTTCCTTATTACTTGGTAGACCATGGCAATTTGATAAAAATTCTATACACCATGGTAGAAACAATCACTATACTCTTGTTCATAAGGATAAAAATATTACTTTGCTTCCTATGACTCCTGATTCCATTTTGAAAGATGATATTAATAGAGCTAATAAAGCACAACAAGAGAAGAATAAGAGTGAAAATCAGATTGTGGCAAAAGAATTTGAGCAACAAATGAAGCCTAATAATAAACCATCTAGTGTTGCTTCTGAAATTAAATTGAAAAGTGCATGTTTATTTGCCACCAAATCTGATATTGATGAGCTAGATTTCAGCAAATCTGTTTGCTATGCTTTTGTGTGCAAAGAGGCATTATTTTCATTCGAGGACGTGCCTTCCTCTTTTCCTCCTGCTGTCACTAACATTTTGCAGGAGTTCGCTGACGTCTTTCCACAAGACGTGCCACCGGGATTACCGCCTATTCGAGGGATTGAGCATCAAATTGACTTAATTCCCGGTGCTTCACTGCCAAACCGTGCACCATACCGTACCAATCCAGAGGAGACGAAGGAGATTATGCGTCAAGTACAAGAGCTTCTCGACAAAGGTTATATACGCGAATCCCTTAGTCCTTGTGCTGTTCCTATTATTCTAGTGCCGAAAAAGGATGGTACATCACGTATGTGTGTTGATTGTAGAGGCATTAATAATATTACTATTCATTATCGTCATCCTATTCCTAGGCTAGATGATATGCTTGATGAATTGAGTGGCTCTACAATATTCTCCAAAGTTGATTTGCGTAGTGGATACCATCAAATTCGTATGAAATTGGGAGATGAATGGAAAACAGCATTTAAAACTAAGTTT
>NW_021241850.1:0-1351 GCF_002162155.2 Triticum dicoccoides | reverse complement strand
GGGAATTCAAAGTTTTCCCTTCATTTTTTGAAGAGTTAGAGTTCTAAACATTTTAGAGGTGGCAAAACATTTGACTGCTTGTTTGATGTACCATCAGCTGGGTGAGGTACAGTCCAGTTGTATGTACGTTCCGTTCATTTTTTCGCGAATATGCAAAGATTGTGTATCTTTTAGTTAATAGGAGGAATATAATTAGTACAGCGAATGATACAACATGACACGAGCGCAGGCAAACATGAACATGGTGTCCGGAGTAGAGAGAGAAGGGATGCTCGCCCGAACAAAGGATACAACACAACTAAACCTACCAAGCCCAAAATCAAGAACGGCAATGCCGAACCAGCAAGAAGACTAACATCGCCAGAGCCAACACTAGGGACACCGCAAGCGGTCAAAGATAGCGCCTTCAAGGAGGACGACGCTAAGACGCCATCGCCATCCAGTCCGGAGGAACCGGACCTAGGGTATCCCCTTACCTCGAAGAGGGGTGCAACTGAAGGCCATGGCAGCGCCTCCGGGTCCACGAGCTTCGGAACTGGCAAAAGGGCAAGCTTTGAGGTGTACTGGCTAGGGCTGGTGGTGAAGCAAAGACAACTGCACGGTGGAGGCAACGACGATCGGCAACGTCAGCAAGGTAGGACTGGAGGGACATAGATTCGAGTTGCCGGGGCCATAGCCATTGATACATCGGCAAGCCCGACAAGCTGGAAGGGGCACAACTACGGGGTTGCCGAGGCCGGAGCCGCACCGACAGAGGATGCCGGCAAGCCCTGAACACCAGAGAACATGGGTCGGAGGCCACCAGGACTGGAGCAACGCCAACAAGGATCCACCGTGAGGCACCCGGCTCCAGCCACTACCACTGTTGCCTCACCACTGCCATGAGAGACGGCACGATAACTTGAGGGGGTGGAGAGGCCATCGAAGACGAGAGGGACGCCTGCGCCAGGCAGGTCGAGAGCACCCCGCAACCATCCACATATCACGCACCCGGACACGATAGCAACAACAGCAAGCTGGGCTGCGCCACCAGGGGAGGGGACGCCTGCGAGTAAGGGCGCCCCAGGCCGGGCCAAGGCAAGTCACATAATCGCCGAACTGGCAGGTACCGTAGCTGGGAGGGAAGGCGATGCCGCGGCATCTCGAGAGGAGGCCGGAGCTCAGGAGCGAGGAGGAGATGCATAGCTTGTAGGAAAGGGATCCGCCCTGTTGCCACCATCCCGAGGCGTGGCGCGGGTTTGCCGACTGGCCCTCCTGTGGCAGTGCAACAATGGTTGGTGGAGGAGGGACTATCCTATGGTGGCGGCGAGGATTTCCCCCCTGTCGCTAGAGGAACGCGACGCGGGTGGGG
>NW_021241849.1:0-580 GCF_002162155.2 Triticum dicoccoides | reverse complement strand
ACATTTCCAGCCTTAAAAATGCATGACAATTGGACATTAAGAATTGAAGTGTACTTAAGCAGAATAAAAATAGGGGAAATTACTTATGCTTTGCTAAAGCAGATCAATCGTGTGCTTTAAGTGATCTACAGATGTTATGTGTATAGTGCAATAAAAAGCTTTATGTGTTGTCACGAATATAGTGCAATAATTTTGTTTGTTGGTGCTATGCGTTTGGTCAGTTGTTCAGAAGAAAATTGCACGGTAGAGGACACAAACACTCATTTTCTGCACAAGTTGATAGTTAAATTTTACATTACATAGTAGGAATTTCTATAACCACAGATCCTATAAGTAAAAAAGAACAACTGTGATGTGCGAAAGTGCATCGGCGTGCCTTTTTTTTCAAAACTGACATAATGCGTTTCTGTCTGGGTGAGTTGAACCACAACTGAATCATGAAAAGGGAGAAAAACAAGGGCATGTGTAGCCCGGACGAAAATACTGCTACCTCTCCTTTCTTCTTCCAGTTACTCTGTTTTTCTCTAAAACTCTAAAGCTAGCTTCATGTTTGTGTGTCAACAGAAATCATCATAGAGAG
>NW_021241848.1:0-1328 GCF_002162155.2 Triticum dicoccoides | reverse complement strand
CGGAGAGTCAAGACAAAAACGTGTGCCAAACCCTATGCATAGATTCATTGAACCCACAAGTTGATCACCAAAACATACATCAAGTGGATCACGTGAATATCCCATTGTCACCAGAGATAAGCACGGCAAGACATACATCAAGTGTTCTCAAATCCTTAAAGACCCAATCCTACAAAGATAACTTCAAAGAGAAAACTTAATCCATTACAAGAGAGTAGAGGGGGAGAAACATCATAAGATCCAACTATAATAGCAGAGCTCGCGATACATCAAGATCGTGCAAAGTCAAGAACACGAGAGAGAGCGAGATCAAACACATAGCTACTGGTACATACCCTCAGCCCCGAGGGTGAACTACTCCCTCCTCGTCATGGAGAGTGCCGGGATGATGAAGATGGCCACCGGTGATGGATTCCCCTTCCGGCAGGGTGCCGGAACGGGCTCCCGAGAGGTTTTTGGTGGCTACAGAGGCTTGCGATGGCGGAACTCCCGGTCTAGGTTATTTTCTGGAGGTTTCAGTATTTATAGGAATTTTTGGTGTAGGTTTCACGTCAGGGGGGTTTCCGGGCTATCCACGAGGCAGGAGGGCGCGCCCAGTGGAAGTGGGTGTGCGGGCCACCCTTGTGGGCAGCCTGGGACTCTCCTGGCCCAACTCTTTCACTTCAGGGGCTTCTTTTGGTCCACAAAAATCGTCAAAAATTGGCACGTCAATTGGACTCCGTTTGGTATTCCTTTTCTGTAGAACTCAAAAACAAGGAAAAACATAAACTGGCACTGGGCTCTAGGTTAATAGGTTAGTCCCAAAACGATATGAAAGTGTAAAGTAAAGCCCATAAACATCCAAAACGCGTAATATGATAGCATGGAACAATAAAAAATTATAGATACGTTGGAGACGTATCATCCACGCCTCTTCCCATCGCCATCCTTACACCGTCGCTGACCACCACCACGTCGCCGGCGACCTCCGCGGCTGGCGCGCCATTCTTATCTGGACCGATGTCCTCCACCGCCTGGACGCCGCCGCTCGCCACCCCCATCGCCTTCACCCCGAAGGAGATGACGGCTGCCCTCCAGGATCTCACCCAGGCGGTCGCTGGCATCCGCACGTTCCTTGCGAGTCCCTATGGGCCGCTGCCGCTTGGGCCCTTCGCCACCGCCCCGCCGCCGCAGCAGCCGCCGGCCTCGGCGACCCCCGTCGCCCCCGCCATGCCGCAGCTGTCGTGGCAGCCGCCACCCTCGAGGAACCCCGGTGCCTCCACCATGTAGCATCAGCAACAGCAGCAACCGTCCCCACCGGCGACCGTGGCCCTGGGCATCCCGACGAC
>NW_021241847.1:0-468 GCF_002162155.2 Triticum dicoccoides | reverse complement strand
TTGAACTCTATTGAAGTGCTATCGCTTTTGTATATTATTTTGTCGGTGTGTTTATTTGCACTGGTGGCGATCTTTGATGCCCAGTGTATGTAATCTGCTTTCTGCTTGTGCTTTATTATCATAGTGGCGAACTTTGATGCCCAGTGGATGTAATATGTCGTAATTTCTTTATTGTATAGTCTAGGTTTTTTCTTATTCGCGATGCTGCAATTATTTTACTGTATATACATATATATCCTGTCTTCGCAGTAAACCGGCCAAACCAAAACATTACGGTACATAATCGGGCCGTCATGCAATCACTATGTATGATCCGCATCATGGGCCCCGTCATCTTGGTCCGTTAACAGGCCTAAATGTAAACTGGCCCACTAGCAGATTTGGGCCTTTAATAGGCCGAGTAAACCGCCGACCCTATTTTCGCAAGAAAACTCAATGGGCTTTTAGGAGGCTGAAAAGTAGGTTAGG
>NW_021241846.1:0-2884 GCF_002162155.2 Triticum dicoccoides | reverse complement strand
TACAGTGTAGTATTTTTATCATAATTTTTGGAGTTAGGGAAGTATGATGAATCTTGAATTCTTCACAGACTGTACTGTTTTGTCAGATTGCTGTTATGTTTGCATTGTTTGCACATGTTTGCTTGGTTAACTATTCTATTTGAGGAGAGGAGTATTAAATATGCAGAGGCATTTAGTATGCAATGTTGAATAATAATTTTTGTGGTTCTCTACAATATAGAATGATAAGGTTTTTGCATTGGTTTATACTAACTTATCTCATGAGTTCTTGTTAAGTTTTGCGTGGATGAAGTTTTTGAGACTTAGGAAAACCGTGATATGAGGGGAATTAAGGAGACAAAAAAGCTCAATCTTGGGGATGCTCAAGGCACCCCAAGATAATATTCTAAGAAGTCTCATGCACCTAAGCTTGGGGATGCCCCGGTAGGCACCCCACCTTTCTTCTTCAACAATTATCGGTTAGTATCGGTTGAGCCTAAGTTTTTGCTTCTTCACATGATGAGTGCTATCCTTGAAATGTCGTTTTATTTTGTTTTGCTTGCTGTTTAAATAATATCCCAAGATCTGTAATTCTTAAATGAGAGAGAGTCTTCACATAGCTACATAATTATTTGACTACTCATTGATCTTCACTTATATATTTTTGGAATAGTTTGTCATTTACTCGTGTGCTTGACTTATATCCTATGAGTAAATGGTTGAATGATTTGAATATCATAAATCTGAAATTATATATGTTTCATATGATTATCCCATGGGGAGTAATGACTTGACATATAAGAAGTAGAGGTGGTAAATTTATTGAAGGTTAGCAAACATTGTATTGGTCACTTGAACAATTCATGAAAGAATATTGAAGGAAGAGAGATTTCACATATAAATGTACTATCTTGGACATCCTCTATGATTGTGAGCTCCATTAATTATTTTCGAACCTGAGCAAATTAGTTGAATTTGGACAAGGAAGACAACATAATGAATTATGCTTGGGTATATTTGTATAGAAGTTATACTGTTATGGATCCTCTAACATGTGGTGCTTGCTATTTAGAATCCTTTGCTAGCCAAAATATCTGTACTAAGCGGGAATACTGCTTGTGCATCCAAAGTCCTTGAACCAAGTTTATTCCATGAGTGTCCACCATATCTACTTATAAGCAGAATTTACCTTCCGTTCCAAGTAAATTTGCATGTGCCAAACTCTAAACCGTCAAATAATAATCTGTTTTGTATGCCCGAACCGCTCATGTGGCGACTAGGGGCTATCAGTATCTTCCATGCTAGGTGGGTTATTCTCACAATGAGTGGACTCAGCTCATCATTCACGAGAAAGTGGCTGGTAACTGGGATGCCCAGTCCTATGATCAAAAGATCAAAAACAAAGTCGCAATTAATTTAAACAAAACTCCCCCAGGATTGTTGATAGTTGGACGACACCCATTGTTTCGGACAAGCTGTGGAGTGTGATTGTTGGTGGAGGGGGAGTAATAAATTTACCATTCTATTTGGGAACCGCCTATAATGTATTTAGTATGGAAGATATTGGTAACTCTTGGTTGTTATGTTGACAATGAAAGAATACCTCTCAAAATTATTTTCATCTATGTTTTAAAGCTTTGAGCTCTGGCACCTCCGCAAATCCCTGCTTCCCTCTGCGAAGGGCCTATCTTTTACTTTTATGCGAGAGTCAGTAGGATTCCTTCTCATTCCAACCTACTCTTTAGTTGGCAAGCATCATGTGATGGGGAAAGATCTAAGCATATATGTCCATTCAAATATATTTGATCATGAATTATTATTATTGACAATTATCTATATGATAAGTAAGTTGGGAGGCGAAACATTAAGCCCCTATCTTTCTCTGTGTTTGATGGATGCTATTTGTTCTAAAAATATGCTTTGAGTGGTAGCAATCATGGAAGAATATATGATAGTTGAGTATGTGGGATTTTATAAATCAAATCTCTTACATAGACCCTTCCTGAAAATAAGATGAATTGCAATTGTTTGATGACTGAGAACATAGTTTGTTAGTTTTCAAGAAAGTTTATGGTATATGCTTTAACATGTGAATAGCTTGTTACTTGATCATGAAAAGTTTTATGAGATGAGCTACTGTTATGACATATAATGATGCTAGAAAGGGTGATTGAAATTATCATTGATCAAACTTGTGCACTTGCTAGCATTCACACTTCATAAATTATTTCTTTTATCATTTACCTACTCGAGGACGAGCAGGAATTAAGCTTGGGGATGCTGATACGTCTCCAACGTATCTATAATTTATGAAGTATTCATGCTATTATATTATTTGTTTTGGATGTTTAATGGGCTTTATTATACACTTTTATATAATTTTTGGGACTAACCTATTAACCGGAGGCCCAGTCCAAATTGCTGTTTTTTTGCCTATTTCAGTGTTTCGCAGAAAAGGAATATCAAACGGAGTCCAAACGGAATGAAACCTTCGGGAGAGTGATTTTTGGAACAAACATGATCCAGAGGACTTGGAGTGGACGTCAAGAAAGAAGCGAGGAGGCCACGAGGCAGGGAGGCGCGCCTGCCCCCCTGGGCGTGCCCCCACCCTCGTGGGCCCCTCCCAGCTCCACCGACCTACTTCTTCCTCCTATATATCCATATACTCTGAAAACATCCAGGAGCACAATAGATTGGGAGTTCCGTCGCTGCAAGCCTCTGTAACCACCGAAAACCAATCGGGACCTTGTTCCGGCACCCTGCCGAAGGGGGGATCCCTCACCGGTGGCCATCTTCATCATCCTGGCGCTCTCCATGACGAGGAGGAAGTAGTTAACCCTCGGGGCTGAGGGTATGTACCAGTAGCTATGTGTTTGATCTCTCTCTCTCTCTCTCTCTCTCTCTC
>NW_021241845.1:0-1492 GCF_002162155.2 Triticum dicoccoides | reverse complement strand
TGGGTATGACCCGCCCAGGAGGGGCTGGGTCATACCACTGGCGGTTCATAATGAGAAGGCCATGAAGATGTTAAAGATAGTGGTTCACGAAGCAAGCTTACTAAAGGCCCAAGACTCGGAGGAGACTTGAGGCCCACGAGCGTAAACCGCCATATGTTAACTTGTTTGTTAAGGAAAGTGTAATGCTGTCACCGAGCTGGACACGTTGTGTATTAGCCGGCAGGGACTCTGTAAGCCGCCGGGCATCAGCCTGTGTATATAAAGGGGTGACCTGGCGGCGGTTTAGGGCAAGGAACAACAAGTCGAGAACTTGGTCAAGCGTATTCGCTCCCTATTAATCAAAACCCAAGCAATACAACCTAAAGGAGGAGTAGGCCTTTACCTCGTTGCGAGGGAACGAACCTGGGTAAACTCTCTATGTCCCTTGTCCCATGCTAACCCCTTCAAGCTAACCTCATAGCGATGGCTCCGCACCCAAGTACTCATGCTAGGGCATCTGCCGTTATAAATTCCATGACAGTTGGCGCCCACCCTGGGCCAGCGCAAGCTGGTTTCGAGTTCTTGAAGGGCAACTTTGCGGGGCTCAAGGATATGATGTGGGCCGGATAACTAAGAGTCGTCGCGGCAAACTCTACATCGCTGACGAGGGCTGGGGACCCGAGGCCGGCTCAACTGAGGACAGGTACCGGGTCCCCTTTGGCGAAATCCATGTCTTGATTCGCAAGATTGGTGAGTCGGAAGCTGAGGCGGACATCTGCACTGACATCGTCGAGATGGCTGGGCGTGCGCGACCCGCCAAGGTTCAAGCATCCCCAAAGCATGTCTTTGTTGGCTTCGTTCACGGAGCAGAGCTAGAAGGAGGATCCGAATCTCGTGGTGAGACGGTTGTGTACTCAGGCGATGGTTCCTCAACTGGTGAGACCAACTCCATCTATCAAGTTCAGGATGGTGGGTTTGGGGGCTGTTCCGATGGTGACAGTATTCCGGACCCCTACGAGCCACCAAATCGGGTTGCAGTCTTCATGGCCGGTACACAGCCAGGGCAGAATTCTTCAACTGCAACAGCAATGATATTCGGGTCAGCAATGGCACTGGCAGCTGGGGCAGGAGGCCCTGTGCGCCCGCCAGCTGTAGTTTTATCTGATTTACTAGATGCCTTGGCAACATTGTTAATGGTGGAGGTAAACCCGACAAACCAAACTCAGCATAATGGAGCGAGTCGCCTTGCAGAGGGAGGCAGAGCGGCTTCAAGCAGAGAGCTTCCGCTTAAGTTTGGACCGGGATGCATCAAACGTTGTCTTTAACAGAAGGCATGTGAGTCGGTTACCCCCGGTTTACGATGCGAGGAACCTTTTCAACACGCCTGGGGTAGGAACCAGTAACCCGCCGGGTGCAGATCGTGATGTTGAGGTGCCGGTGCTACGTGTTGAGCTTGCGTTGGTTTTCCTTGAAGAGGAAAGGGTGATGCAGCAATAGCAGCATAAGTATTTCT
>NW_021241844.1:0-879 GCF_002162155.2 Triticum dicoccoides | reverse complement strand
GTTTGCTTGGTGGCACCCGCTGTTCAAGGGTGGACGCGTGGTGGGCCACAACGTTATGCATGTCGGGTGTGTGTGGACTTCCATGTGTGCAAACCTGGCCAAATGGACCGGCCCAGCCTTGGTTAAAAGGGCCAGGCACAGCACGACCCGGTCAAGCACGCTAAGTACTCGGGTCGCGCCCTCCCTAGCCCAGGATCGGCCCTTCGCTAAACAGGCTGGCACGACGACCCGTTTCGCACACTGACATAAGAGCAAGTACAATAAGGTGACATAAACAGGCTATAAGGACTAAAATATTATATATTTGCTTAGTTGGAGGAGAGAGAAGAGAAGCGGGTTGTTGATTATTAGCCAGCTGCAGCACGAGACTCAAGACACTTTGTGAGGCTGTATGGTAGGCCAACTATTAATAATGTACTCCCTCTGTTTCTAAATGCAAGTCTTTGTAGAGATTTCATGGTGAACTACATACAGATGTATATAAACATAGTTTAGAGTGTAGATTCATCCATTTTGCTTTGCGGACTTATATTTGGAAACAAAGGGAGCAGTACACACTTAAAATTTACTATTGTACATGTGGCCTTATAGCCGATTGTTGTATTACTGACCATACTACCATCCCACTGACCATACGTCCACGCGAATTGTGCCGTTGCTGTTCTGGTCATCCATCTCGCCCAGCGTCTTCTCGGCCTGCTGCGCCCTTGCTGTTCTGGTAATCCATCTCGCCGTGCATCTGCTCGGCCTGCTGCTTTGCCCTGCGTGTGATCTGGTTTGTATTGTTTCCTCTGGTATTAGATTTGTTGTCGTGGGCTGTGTTCGGTACGGTGTTTCTTGAGCAACGATGTCGTTGGATTAGGCGCTGATTTTTATAGA
>NW_021241843.1:0-2388 GCF_002162155.2 Triticum dicoccoides | reverse complement strand
GTTCGGGGCCGTATGGGAAACCTCGGCCGGACTCCCTACGGATGGAACCTGGATAGGCGATAAACCTGGACTGGAGGCTTAAGTGATTAGGTAGGTCGTGGCCGACACCCACGTTGGGCTTCCGCTTGAAGGTTGCCGAGTACATGTCGTGTAAACGACGGTAAGTGGTGAGAGCGTGTATGAAGAAGTACACCCCTGCAGGGTTATCATGATCTATTCGAATAGCCGCGTCCGCGGTAAAGGACTACTTGGTTGCCTATACAGTTCATAGACAAGTAAATGGAAACTACTAAAAGCCTCAAGATAAGTGTGAGTGCCGAGGAGGGCTCTTCCGCAGGAAGACGGAGGTGAATCCTCGGTAGTGTATTGAAGTGGTGAGTAGCGGACTCGTGTGCGCAAAACCATTTCAAGTTGGAGTCTCGTAGGTTAGCCTAGCCAAGAGTCAAAGCTGGCTTGCTACAATAACTCCACCAACCCTTCTTGATAATATGCATGTATGTAGGATCTGATGTAAGTCTTGCTGAGTACCTTTGTACTCATGTTGCTATAATTTACATTTTTACAGAAGACGCTGCAACCCCTTCTGATGGGTTCTACGTAGACGTTGACATCAATGAGTAGGCTAAGGCCCAGGTGGTGATCCTGAGCTTGTGAAGGACCACGTAGTATAGCTAGGCTTTCCAAGCCTCTTTTATTTTTCTAGTTATCTGTACTCAGACAAGTTACTTTCGCTGCTGGTTTGTATGACTGTATGACTTGAATGCTGGGTAGTGTGACCCGTACCTTTGTGTATGTTATGTATGGCTCTCTGAGCCTTAAATAAAGTACTTGTGTCATAGAGTCATGTTGTGATGCCTTGTTGTATTTGCACATATCGAGCATACTGTGTGTATGATTGAAATGCTTGGTATGTGTGGGATCTGACTATCTAGTTGTTTATCCTTAGTAGCCTCTCTTACCGGGAAATGTCTCCTAGTGTTACCGCTGAGCCATGGTAGCTTGCTACTGCTGTGGAACACTTAGGCTGGCCGGCATGTGTCCTTCTACTTTCCGGTGTCTGTCCCTTCGGGGAAATGTCACGCATTGAGTACCGGAGTCCTGTTAGCCCGCTACAGCCCGGTTTACCGGAGTCCTGCTAGCCCAGTGCTACAGCCCGGACCCACTTGCTGATGACCGACACGTTCGTTGCTGGGTCATGGATGTCTGTCCCTGTAAGTCTGTGCCACTTTGGGTTTACAACTAGTCATGTCAGCCCGGGCTCCTTAACATATGGATGCTAGCGACACTATCATATACGTGAGCCAAAAGGCGCAAACGGTCCCGGGCAAAGGTAAGGCGACACCCGTGGGGATACCGTGCGTGAGGCCGCAAAGTGATATGAGGTGTTACAGGCTAGATCGATGTGTCCTCGAGTCGGGGTCCTGACAGCGTTGGCATCAGAGCCGGACTGCCTGTAGGTTCTCCAAGCCAAACTGGTCGATGTTGAGTCTAGAAATTCTTTAGTTATATGTAGGGGAATTGTTTGTGGGTTGGAACGTAAGGCTCTTTTTACTCCTTTATCTTATGACATTCTGATCTGAGTCAGTCTATTCTTCCACCGGGGGTTAAGGAATTAGGATCTATTCTCTCTATCAGGATCACGTGTTACTAATCAGTAGTACCTTATAGGGTTGATGGATACAAGCCTAGTTCAGTTCTACTACCACGTTATGTTGTTAGGATGGACTCAGAACTTTGATATGATGATGTTGAGTGTGTATGAAATCCTTTGTCAAATGTCTCAAAATCCTTCTTGAGCATTTACAGCTGTTATGCTGCCGAAATTTTGCTAGAAATTCTAATGCCTTTGCATTATGATTGTGTTTTCAGATGGCCACTCGCGACCTCAATCAAGTGGTTCGCCTGACTCAATGCCTAGATGTACCCGGCCATACTGCCATGTTGGTCAGGGTAATGACTGAGGCTGGATACCGTTGGTATCCTGAGTACACGATCGAAGAGCAATTCCGAGACTTTAATCAAAGCCAGTATCTCTGCACTGTCAGGATATTTCCATCTTATCCTGGGTCCACCGAGCCCCTTCACTGCTCCTATGGACTCGGGGTTACTATTGAGATGGCTGTGCAGGACGCCGCCTACTCTATGATGACCATCATGCGAGTCAGGTCTGGCCTATTTCGGGACTCTGATTTCCGGTATATGCCAGGATCACTTCCGGGAGCACAAGGGTATCTCCAGGCTATCTATGCTGACCCCACCCAGGAGGATTCACGGACTCGCACCACTGCTGAGATGCTCGAGGATAAGGACCGTGAAAATCGGGCCTTGAGGTTAGAGCTCTTCAATACCCGTGCTGACCACTGGGCCACATTGACTCGGTTTGCACCG
>NW_021241842.1:0-2925 GCF_002162155.2 Triticum dicoccoides | reverse complement strand
AGCAGACCAACTGGGATACCGAAAAGGCTGGATTGCTGAAGCGGGCAGAAGATGCTGAATCAGCTCTTAAACCGGTGACGAAAGAGCTTACCGGATTAAAGCGCCAAGTCAATGCCACGACTTCTGCAATATTTGGTAAGCACTGCTGACCAAGACTTTATGAATGGTCTGCCTTTGAAATTTTGCCAGTTTAATGTGAAATCCTTAAACCGATGCAGCTAGCCGCATTGCTCATCTGGGCTCTGACATGGTAAGAAACTAAAGGCCGCCTATACATTGATTGAACAGTTGTATACCGGCGTCCAACGGGTTATCTACGCAACTTCTTATGACAATGCAGCACCAACACTGATCAAGGACATGATGGACCGGTTATCTATGACGCCAGCACAGATAGAAGAATTGAAGTGATCCGCTGCCAGGGCTGGCACTTTGTTAGCACTTACTCGAGCCAAGGCATGGATAGCTGATCTTGATCCGGCTAATATATCCAAGGGCTTCCCCAGTCAGCAAGAAAACCGCGAAGTGTTTGATAATGACGCCCTCAAACGTGTGACAAGGGAGATGCGTCCTCTGGCGAGTCAGTTGGCAGAAGAAGCTAACTTGACGGTTCACCGATCCTTCTATGACGCTAACAACAAACGGGTTGAGGTTGTTATTCCAGAAGTGCAAAACCTTGTTCCGCCAATCTGTAAGCACAATTACGCCCCTGACGTTGATTTGACTGAGCTTATATGTGAGAAGGCTATGTTTCAGGCCTTAACCCGGATTGACTGGACCACCAATGACTTCTAGCCATTGGATGGGGAGGAGGAGGCTGAACCGATGCCAGATGACCCATCTACTTCACATCAACATGGCAATGAATCTTGATCCGACAATCCGGTTGATACGTCAGAAACTGTCTGGTTTAAAACAATTCCATATTTTGGGCTGCTAAGTGCCTTGTAATAGGGTAGCAAGAATATTTTGATCTACCGCTATCGTGTAGTAGGAGATACTTTATGTGATCCGCCATGACAATTTCAATGTTGGTTCATGTATCATAATATGCAATTCCTTTGCCTGCATAAAAAAGAAAGGGTCCTGGCGGTTTACCGCCGGACGGGTCATAACGCCCAAGAAAGGCCTGATTGATTATCAAACCGTAAAAGTATGAAATGACTCATACCTGTGATGTAATATCCCTTTAGTTGGTTGACCAACTTTGATTGTAATAAGGGTGAAAACCCAAATCTGAAAATCTTGTATAACTCCATCATGTACTGATGACGTATAATAAGTCATACCGGGTGATGATGAACATCAGATGGTCAAAGCTGGCGAAAGGTAGTCAAAGCCAGGCTGGGTTAACGAACTCCGGTTTAATAATAAGATCTGTCAACGTGTAGTTGAAAACCAAGCTGGTTTAAGGAATACCGGGCTAATAAGATGACTGACCAGGTCAAGAAAATCGGTTTAACATAAAATTTATGAATAAAAAAGGGATAAACGCAAATAAAACCGTGTAGTCGAGGCTTTTTGAGGGCTGCCAGGCCCAAATTCGAGGCTTTTTGTGGGTTGCCAGGCCGCTGAGTTGAACCATTTAACAAAGCCTTTTAAGATGGACCTCCAACTAACCAATCACCGTTTTAACTTTGGCAAGTGCAGGGTCCCAATGAGAGTAATTGTCAAACGTTCAGAGGGCCGTGCCAGAATGACCTGGATAGGAGTGTCTTACTTGATGAAGGCAGGTTAACCCGGGGTTTTAGGTAAATATACCAGGCTTCCAAGCCGTGAGTCGATACCCAGCTACAAGGGTCCATTCAAACTCCTTTGTATTTGACACAAGGAGCCCCCAAGTAACGTGATGAGCTGTACTCATTGGGTGCCTATGTTTGAGTTGTGCATAGCATCCAGACTCTCTTTGGCCCCTTAGGTGTGAAGCTCCCAAGCTATGTTTTGGCGTGATTGCCGGTTTGACAGGTAGTACTCCGCTTTGTCAGCTGAAGCCCCCATGTGACTCAAAGGATATTTGAGAAAAAACAGCAGAGGCCCTGCTTAGAGCAAGGATGCTGGTTTATTTATTGATCATAATATATACATTTTCGAAATATGTACATAAGAAGAGCCTATGGCTCAAGTGTAGTAAGGCCGGAGGAGAGCTATGTTCCACGGCCGCCGGGTCTCCTCCTCAGAGTTGCGTGAGTTGTCTCGAATGTCAATGAGGTAGTATGATCCGTTGTGCAGATTTTTGCTGACCACAAAGGGTCCTTCCCAAGGAGGGGATAACTTGTGCATGTCGGTCTGATCCTGGATGAGCCGGAGCACCAAGTCACCTTCTTGAAAGGTTCTTGTCCTAACCCAGCGACTGTGATAACGCCGTAGGTCTTGTTGATAAACCGCCGATCGAGCCAGAGCCATATCCCGTTTCTCATCTAACAGGTCCAGCGCCTCTTGGCGGGCTTGCTCGTTGTCCGCTTCAACATAATTAGCAACCCGGGGCGAGTCATGACGGATATCACTTGGTAGAACTGCATCTGCCCCGTATACCATAAAGAAAGGTGTGTAACCTGTTGATCGATTGGGGGTGGTGTTGATACTCCATAATACAGAAGGTAATTCTTCCACCCAACAACCCGGTGTCCGCTTCAAGGGAATCATGAGCCGGGGTTTAAGACCCTTCAAAATTTCTTGATTGGCTCGCTCCGCTTGACCGTTGGATTGAGTGTGCCCCACAGATGCTAAGTCAAGCCGGATGTGCTCTCTCTAACAGAAATCCTCCATCTCACCCTTGGAAAGGTTTGTACGATTATCCGTGATAATACTGTGTGGAAAGCCAAAGCGGAAGATAATCTATTTGAGAAATTGAACCGCCGTAGTTGCATCACACTTGCTGACAGGCTCCGCTTCAACCCACTTGGTGAATTTATCAATTGCCACCAA
>NW_021241841.1:0-1080 GCF_002162155.2 Triticum dicoccoides | reverse complement strand
GGAGACGAGTTTACCACGGTTTCCACCCCTCCCTCCATACCGCAGCAACACGTATTTTTTCCACCCCTTTCAGAACGCGCTCTTCGCGCCACAAAACCGCCCCAAGACGCGCGAGCAACGAGCAGCGAGCTTAAACATATCGCAAACGTCAAAAATAATATAACGGGATTAATATATATATCGCGCACGTGCGATATGTTTGTCACGAGGCGCAAAAAATAATTAAAAAGGGAATGCTACACGAGGACTTTCTAGTACTACTTTCGCCCAAGCACGCTTAACTTTGGAGTTCTGATGGGATCCGGTGCTTTAGTGCTGGTATGATCGCATCCAACATGTTTCCCCGTCTTCGTCCCTTATGCTTGCCACTCCCAGGTCCGCTCCAAAGACGATTCTACATTCTCACTACCATTACAACTGTTCCCTAACAATGGATAATGTCCTATACTACTTACTCTCCTGCTCAATCACAGAGACGAGTTTACCACAGTTTCCACCCCTCCCTCCATACCGCAGCAACATGTATTTTTCCACCCCTTTTAGAACGCGCTCTTCGCGCCACAAAGCCGGCCCAAGATGCGCGAGTAATGAGCAACGAGCTAAAAAATATCGCAAACGTCAAAAATAATATAACGGGATTAATATATATCGCGCACGTGCGATATGTTTGTCACGAGGTGCAAAAAATAATTAAAAAGGGAAAGCAACACGAGGACTTCCCAGGAGGTCACCCATCCTAGTACTACTCTCGCCCAAGAACGCTTAACTTCGGAATTCTAATGGGATCCGGTGCTTTAGTGCTGGTATGATCGCATCCGACATGTTTCCCCGTCTTCGTCCCTTATGCTTGCCACTCCCAGGTCCGCTCCAAAGACGATTCTACATTCTCACTACCATTACAATCGTTCCCTAACAATGGATAATGTCCTATACTACTTAGTCTCCCGCTCAATCACGGAGACGAGTGTTCCACGGTTTCCACCCCTCCCTCCATACCGCAACAACACGAGTTTTTTCCACCCCTTTCAGCACGCGCTCTTCGCGCCACAAAGCCGCCCCAAGACGCGCGAGCAATGAGCA
>NW_021241840.1:0-393 GCF_002162155.2 Triticum dicoccoides | reverse complement strand
CACGATTTAAATCGGCAGCTCAAAGAAAGAAAATAAAGAGACTCACCATCAACGATGTCTTCGATCTCGTGGAAGCCGGAGGACAGCAGCACCTCCTTGTCAGACCAGGAGGAGCGCTCGCTCGCGAACTCGGCCAAGAGGGCGGCTTTCGTCTCCTCTGCCTCCCTCTGCGACTTCACAAGCAGCTCCTTCTGCTCTGCCAACTGAGTGGCCAGCAGATCGTGCTCTGTGGCGAGCCTGCTGCACTCCTCCCCTTTGGCGCGCAGGGCAGAGTTGGCTTCGCTCAGCTGCTGTTGAAGAGCAGCGTTGGCTCCTGAAGAAAAGGAAGAAAGATAACAGTCGTCAATAAATTAGGTCGCCGGGGAGATCCGGCCCGACTGCTCAGCAGTCAGC
>NW_021241839.1:0-2884 GCF_002162155.2 Triticum dicoccoides | reverse complement strand
TACAGTGTAGTATTTTTATCATAATTTTTGGAGTTAGGGAAGTATGATGAATCTTGAATTCTTCACAGACTGTACTGTTTTGTCAGATTGCTGTTATGTTTGCATTGTTTGCACATGTTTGCTTGGTTAACTATTCTATTTGAGGAGAGGAGTATTAAATATGCAGAGGCATTTAGTATGCAATGTTGAATAATAATTTTTGTGGTTCTCTACAATATAGAATGATAAGGTTTTTGCATTGGTTTATACTAACTTATCTCATGAGTTCTTGTTAAGTTTTGCGTGGATGAAGTTTTTGAGACTTAGGAAAACCGTGATATGAGGGGAATTAAGGAGACAAAAAAGCTCAATCTTGGGGATGCTCAAGGCACCCCAAGATAATATTCTAAGAAGTCTCATGCACCTAAGCTTGGGGATGCCCCGGTAGGCACCCCACCTTTCTTCTTCAACAATTATCGGTTAGTATCGGTTGAGCCTAAGTTTTTGCTTCTTCACATGATGAGTGCTATCCTTGAAATGTCGTTTTATTTTGTTTTGCTTGCTGTTTAAATAATATCCCAAGATCTGTAATTCTTAAATGAGAGAGAGTCTTCACATAGCTACATAATTATTTGACTACTCATTGATCTTCACTTATATATTTTTGGAATAGTTTGTCATTTACTCGTGTGCTTGACTTATATCCTATGAGTAAATGGTTGAATGATTTGAATATCATAAATCTGAAATTATATATGTTTCATATGATTATCCCATGGGGAGTAATGACTTGACATATAAGAAGTAGAGGTGGTAAATTTATTGAAGGTTAGCAAACATTGTATTGGTCACTTGAACAATTCATGAAAGAATATTGAAGGAAGAGAGATTTCACATATAAATGTACTATCTTGGACATCCTCTATGATTGTGAGCTCCATTAATTATTTTCGAACCTGAGCAAATTAGTTGAATTTGGACAAGGAAGACAACATAATGAATTATGCTTGGGTATATTTGTATAGAAGTTATACTGTTATGGATCCTCTAACATGTGGTGCTTGCTATTTAGAATCCTTTGCTAGCCAAAATATCTGTACTAAGCGGGAATACTGCTTGTGCATCCAAAGTCCTTGAACCAAGTTTATTCCATGAGTGTCCACCATATCTACTTATAAGCAGAATTTACCTTCCGTTCCAAGTAAATTTGCATGTGCCAAACTCTAAACCGTCAAATAATAATCTGTTTTGTATGCCCGAACCGCTCATGTGGCGACTAGGGGCTATCAGTATCTTCCATGCTAGGTGGGTTATTCTCACAATGAGTGGACTCCGCTCATCATTCACGAGAAAGTGGCTGGTAACTGGGATGCCCAGTCCTATGATCAAAAGATCAAAAACAAAGTCGCAATTAATTTAAACAAAACTCCCCCAGGATTGTTGATAGTTGGACGACACCCATTGTTTCGGACAAGCTGTGGAGTGTGATTGTTGGTGGAGGGGGAGTAATAAATTTACCATTCTATTTGGGAACCGCCTATAATGTATTTAGTATGGAAGATATTGGTAACTCTTGGTTGTTATGTTGACAATGAAAGAATACCTCTCAAAATTATTTTCATCTATGTTTTAAAGCTTTGAGCTCTGGCACCTCTGCAAATCCCTGCTTCCCTCTGCGAAGGGCCTATCTTTTACTTTTATGCGAGAGTCAGTAGGATTCCTTCTCATTCCAACCTACTCTTTAGTTGGCAAGCATCATGTGATGGGGAAAGATCTAAGCATATATGTCCATTCAAATATATTTGATCATGAATTATTATTATTGACAATTATCTATATGATAAGTAAGTTGGGAGGCGAAACATTAAGCCCCTATCTTTCTCTGTGTTTGATGGATGCTATTTGTTCTAAAAATATGCTTTGAGTGGTAGCAATCATGGAAGAATATATGATAGTTGAGTATGTGGGATTTTATAAATCAAATCTCTTACATAGACCCTTCCTGAAAATAAGATGAATTGCAATTGTTTGATGACTGAGAACATAGTTTGTTAGTTTTCAAGAAAGTTTATGGTATATGCTTTAACATGTGAATAGCTTGTTACTTGATCATGAAAAGTTTTATGAGATGAGCTACTGTTATGACATATAATGATGCTAGAAAGGGTGATTGAAATTATCATTGATCAAACTTGTGCACTTGCTAGCATTCACACTTCATAAATTATTTCTTTTATCATTTACCTACTCGAGGACGAGCAGGAATTAAGCTTGGGGATGCTGATACGTCTCCAACGTATCTATAATTTATGAAGTATTCATGCTATTATATTATTTGTTTTGGATGTTTAATGGGCTTTATTATACACTTTTATATAATTTTTGGGACTAACCTATTAACCGGAGGCCCAGTCCAAATTGCTGTTTTTTTGCCTATTTCAGTGTTTCGCAGAAAAGGAATATCAAACGGAGTCCAAACGGAATGAAACCTTCGGGAGAGTGATTTTTGGAACAAACATGATCCAGAGGACTTGGAGTGGACGTCAAGAAAGAAGCGAGGAGGCCACGAGGCAGGGAGGCGCGCCTGCCCCCCTGGGCGTGCCCCCACCCTCGTGGGCCCCTCCCAGCTCCACCGACCTACTTCTTCCTCCTATATATCCATATACTCTGAAAACATCCAGGAGCACAATAGATTGGGAGTTCCGTCGCTGCAAGCCTCTGTAACCACCGAAAACCAATCGGGACCTTGTTCCGGCACCCTGCCGAAGGGGGGATCCCTCACCGGTGGCCATCTTCATCATCCTGGCGCTCTCCATGACGAGGAGGAAGTAGTTAACCCTCGGGGCTGAGGGTATGTACCAGTAGCTATGTGTTTGATCTCTCTCTCTCTCTCTCTCTCTCTCTC
>NW_021241838.1:0-1104 GCF_002162155.2 Triticum dicoccoides | reverse complement strand
CATTAATGCATTATGGCGATGGGTTTGAGGTTCCTCCCGTTGTCCATGTACACTTCAATGTGTTGGCTACGTTCCTGATTCCTGCCATGTGACTTGTTCGTGGCATACAAGTTCAAGACAGCAAAACTTCAACGAAAGACAAAGGATCGAAATCAAAGCTGTCCCTGGCCTGATTTTTGTCAGTTCGATAAACAATCAAAGATGGAGGAAGAGTGACGTTGTCTATATGCTAATCTTGGGCCAGTCTTACTACTCCCTCCGTTCCAAATTATTTGTCTTGGATTTGTCTAGATACGGATGTATCTAGACTCATTTTAGTGCTAGATATCTCTGTATCTAGACAAATCCAAGACAAGTAATTCGGAACGGAGGGAGTACTTCCTTTAAGAAAGACCCAGGGTCCCCTACCTCGTATGTCATCATGATGGGTCGTGCTGCCTCTTGAAGGTTACTTATACCGTGATTGATAGGATTATGGAGCCTATACTCGAGCTAGCTAGTTTGGCTGATCTGTGAGAATGGTTTTACTTGATGTGCGTTGATGGGTGAGTTCTAATATCCAAACCGGTCAGGAACGAAACTGTAAATTGAAAATTACAAATATATATCCATAAATATGATCTAACCCTTAGGTCCGACAGAATATACAATATACACGCATCGGCACTCATATAACAGTTTTCTTCGTCACGGTGTTAGGTTCAAATATGCAAAACGGTGACCAACAAAACCGTTATATGAAAGCACTATGGGGTAGCTAAAATAGACTAGACAGGATACCACTGAAAGAGTTTTTTAGGAACCTAGCAGAAGTTTAGGAGGTACACCACGAAATAGGGACGAAGTCCCCTATGAGGCTTGCTACGAAAAAGAACTAATCAGGACTCGGTTCGCACGGCTCGAACAAAGCAAACGAGGCCAGCCTGTGGATTTCTGACATGAGCAGTGCCATTAGTTTTTACGAGTCTTACGAGAAGTTTTAGTACTTAATAGTCTATGTGGCGACGGTTGGCTGAAATCAGTGCTGCAGATGCACAGCTAAAATGAACAACTTCGTTTAGATTTTTTAGAATAGGAGGCTCGGCTCAAATTGATCAAAACAAA
>NW_021241837.1:0-1388 GCF_002162155.2 Triticum dicoccoides | reverse complement strand
CCCCCCCCCCCCAAAGAATAAAAATACAAAAAGGTTCGTGTAAAACCATGTAAACTCTGGGTTACATTGGCAAACTTTGCATTTGTGGGATTTTTATACGTGTGCTTGTGTACTTGAGAACATGTAAACTTATGAACTTGTGCTTGTGTGCATGAGAACATTTGCTTCTGACCTTGTGATATATCACTACTAGGAAAAGGTCTACTAGTGGCGCATCTGTTTTGCCTACTAATGGCGCACTACAGGTGTGTCACTAGTATCACGTCATTAGTGCGTCATTAGTATCTGGTATACTAATGGCGCACCATGCAGTGCGCCATTAGTATAGCTCATGGTGCGCCATTAGTATGCCTCTTACTAATGGCGCACTAGTGGATGATGCGCTATTAGAGTCCTTTTTGCAGTGCGCCATTAGTGTGCTGAGTGGTGCACCACTAGTATGAATATTAGGGATTATTTTTTTTCTTTTCTGATATTTGCACATGTTACAAAACATATTACTGCACATAATATAGAGAGCACAACATATAAACAACAGATTTATCGAATACAATAGAAGATTAGTCTTCGAATACAATTCATCATATTAGTCTCCGAATTTAAAATACCGAACAAAGTTAGAACATTTCAAGTCTCGAAACCGCGAGTAGCGAGTTTGTCTTCACATTACAAGTCGATATCGATCATCTAAACTACCATCACATAGAAGAGAGCTGCGGTCATCACGATGAGCATCATCGCGATGAAACTGGTCTTCATTCGGTTCCTCCTCTACTCCCTCCTCTCTCCCGCTAGATAGCGCGCGTATCTAACTTCCGCCTCCGCCCTAGTGGTGTACCCTTTGTAACTGTTACCGCTGAAACGGTCAACCTGTCTCTGACACTCCTCCCAGTCGTCGTAGACTCCAGGAACCTTACCCTTGTACACGACATACGACGGCATCTCTATGCACTAGCCAAACAAAACGTTAGTAACAATTCACAGACAATACATAAGCAATATATAAGTATGCAACAAAAGGATCGGAAAAGAAAAGCAACACATTAATAGCATGATTCATGGTCCTACTAATAAATAGCATCGATTACATATAAGTTGAACGACTGTCCAAAACAAAGAGACATACAAGTTCATTAAAGTTTAATTACAACATGAGCCAATCAATGTTTCAGAACTACACATAGCATCACTACTTTCGACTCGACTCAGGGACCGGAGCGTGGATGAAGCCGCCGTCTCTCGTGATGGTCATGAAATCGCGGGCGTTGTCAGCCTGCATTTGTAGCGTTGTGTCTATCTCACTGTTGGACGGTTGATATCTGAGGTAGAACTGCCCCGAGGTACGAAGGACATCTTGATGGATGATTTCCGCAAACTCCGACTGGATG
>NW_021241836.1:0-609 GCF_002162155.2 Triticum dicoccoides | reverse complement strand
GCCAAGGCTTCATCCTTGCATTTTGGTAGCACGATCCACATAAAACGTGAGGGATCATCGACCAACAGTAAGAAGTATCGCTTTCTGCCTGGTGTCGGTGGTGTGATAGGCCCACAAAGAACGCTGTGCCATAGGTCCAGCGGCTAGATTGCTCTGTATGTTGCCATTCCTGGGAACAGGAGACACCGTTGTTTGGCTATCATGCAGCCATCGCACACCTGGTGTACTTGCTCAAGTTTGGGCATTCCCTCGACCATATCCTCTGCTGCCAATGACCGCAGCGCTCTGAAGTTTAAGTGTCCAAAACGCATGTGCCACAGCCAAGCATCCTCCATTGCATGAGCCAGCATGCACACTAATTTTGCTGGCTGTATGTGCAGGATGTACATCCTATTCCCACTCCTAGGCACACGAGCCAACACTTTCTTATGCCTATCCCACACCATGAGGATTCCATTCTCTCCGGCGTACTTGCATCCATTCTCATCGAGTTGTCCAAGACTAATGATATTGTTCTTTAGCTACGGTATGAAGTAGACGTCAGACAAGACTCTGTGCTCCCCGGTGAGACACTCCATCAGCACTGAACCGCGGCCACAGATATGCACG
>NW_021241835.1:0-856 GCF_002162155.2 Triticum dicoccoides | reverse complement strand
TGACATTTATATGTTTGTTTGATGTAGGGTGCATGGTCCAGTCCGTGGAATATGATCATACGGCCAGTATTGAGGTAAGTAGATACAAAAATATATATCTAATCTAGCTATGGTTTAATATTTTTAGTCTAGATTGATTGGTTGTATAATTCATTTACAAAAATATGTATCATCGTTAATTGCAGTGCCTCCGTGATCCGATGAAGCCCCTCTATAAGGGCGGCATCATCCAGAACAGCGAGTTCAACAACGGCCTCATGGGGTGGTCGACCTACCGGAACATCAAGGCCGGCGTCGGCAAGTCGGCGTCCGGCAACCGGTTCGCCGTGGTGCAAGGCGCGATCAGCTCCCTGTTCAGTGCCGCCGGCGATGCAGCCGCCTTGCAGTCCCACAGCGTCTATCAGAAAGTCCAGATGCAGGGCGACACCCACTACTCGCTCTCAGGTATGCATAGATCGGGGTTTCCTTCTCTTCTATATATATGCCCCAACTCGCTCCCCCTCTCTACCCTCTCACTTTTATCTTTGTTTGGGTCGTGTAATGACCTACTCCCTCCATCTCATAATATAAGAGTGTTTCCTCCGTTTCACTTTTATCTTTGTTCGACCTCTGCACCAAAATATAAGATGTTTTTGCAATTTTATTTGAACTAAAAACGTCTTATATTCTGGTATGGAGGGAGTAGTATGCTATTTTTATTGAGCAATTAATGGAAAGGTGCAGCCCAATTAGAAAAAGAAGGTATGCGCACAGATCGAAGATACTACGTACCGAAACCAATGATTTAAATAGCGGGCTATGAAAAATAGCGGCGGGCCTTCAAATCAGCTATAGAGGAGCTATAGCGGGGTATAAC
>NW_021241834.1:0-2064 GCF_002162155.2 Triticum dicoccoides | reverse complement strand
TTTTTATAGACGGTGCCTAGGCACCGGGAGCTGTCACACCTTTCTGTTTCGAGATTTCTTAATGACGCACAAGCTATATTATTTACCCTCATGATCTATGGTTAGCTTTTCTTTCAAATTATTAAATATTAATTAAATATGATAATATATTTTTGTCCGACGGACCTGCACTACGTCGCCTTGTGGATAGACAGACCAGCCCATTTTCTAATTTTCTTCTGGTCAACTCGCCATCTAATTTTGATTTTTAACAATCCACAATTTTCTTCATCGTCTTAAATATTAAGTTTTTTGGTTTGGAAAGGATGAAGTTTATGCATTTTTCAATTTTATGTCTTCATAATGTGTTTCACGCCGAGATATTAAAAATAATTCTATCAAATGTGGTGTGGCGAAAACTAGAAAGTCATTGAAACTTACCTCCTCCATGATGGCGCTGCGGAAAGACTGCACCTTTCTAACGCTCAGCATGTGGTTGGTGAGGAGCTTCCTTGCCTGCCGCCAGCCTTGGCCATATGGCGCAAAGCCGATGTTGGACGAGCCGTACATGAGGATGTCGGTGACCATGGAGTGTGGCCGTGACGCGAAGACATGGTCGTGCGTGCGCAGCACGGCCTCTGCGGCACGCGGCGACGATACGACGAGTGTCGGCACGGCGCCGAGATGGAGGAGCATCACGTCAGGGCCATGCTTCCTGGCGAGGCTGCGGAGCGAGACGTGCGGGAGCGAGCCGAGGAGGTGCAGGTGGCCGATGATGGGCAGCGCCGGTGGTGATGGCGGGAGTCTGCCTGCAAGCTGTTGCCTTTTTCCTGTCTTCCAAGTGAACCAGTAATAAAACACAAACGAGAGGAAGAGCGGGAAGAGGAATAGAAACCATGCCGTCGGAGGCGTCTCTAGCATGACGGGATCTGCCATGGGAAGTTAATGTCTAGCACAGCACTTTCAGGAGCTATGCGGCGCAATTGTTCTCCTGAACCAGCTTAGTTTATCATCACAAACTCGATCGGTTGCTTATAAGCTAGCCAGGCAGAGTACTTGAAACGACAACCGCTGTGGGGTGCACTGAACTTGGAGCAATTAGTTAGGCGACAACGTAGCTTTCATTCTTATAAACATACTGTACAAGGTAGTCTCTGGGTCTTGGTTATATGTTTTATGAACTTTCTGTGACCGCTCAAAAAAGAAAAAGTGGAAAATATAAGGGACCGGCTAGGGACAAGTTGGCTGAAAAAATAATTTGGGCACGTCCACTTTTCTCAGTGCAGCAAAATCAAAATCGGCTTGCAATTATTTGGGCCAGTAAATTTTCTAGAGGAGCACTCGACCCTTTGCAACCACCAAACAGAAGCCTACTAAATACATGGGCATGGTTTGAAACATAACAGAAATTGACCCAATACCTGTTAAGACACAAGGCAAAAATAAAAATAAATGAACAGAAATAAAGGAAACAAAATATGAAGTTTCCCAAGGAAGAATGAATTTGTGGCGTTGGTATTACCCGTTATGAAGAAAGAAAATAAAAAATAACAAAAATTACACACAATTTACATAGAAATTGCGCATTTTACATTAGCAAAAAATACACACATATAATAAAACCGCTGGAGCTCTGCGTTGCAATTGTTCTTCTGAACCAGCTTAGTTTATCATCACAAGCTCGATCGGTTGCTTATAAGCTAGTCAAGCAGAGTACAAAAACCAACAACCGCTGTGGGGTGCACTGAACTTGGAGCAATTAATAAGGTGACAACGTAGCGTTCATTCCTACACACATAGATCAATCAAGGATATAAATAGTTCAAACAATAAAAATTTGGAAAAAATAACAATAAGTAATTCAATTCAATTTAAAAAATGCAGTTAATGAAAAGATAAATATTATTCAGAGGATAAAGTTCAAACATAAAATTAATGGTTTCCAGTATAAATCCGCGTATGCTTCACAAAATTACTGAGTAGTTACAAGTGTGCTTATTAATGTCGAAGTTGTGGATGTATCTCTAGAAAGTTGACAACATGCTCTGGAACATGTACCTTAGGCCTCTAAATATAAGAGGTATG
>NW_021241833.1:12122-37945 GCF_002162155.2 Triticum dicoccoides | reverse complement strand
GACAGCTACAGTTAATTAACTATGAACCAAGCTCCTTTAAGGCACTCAAATTTACCTTCCAGAGACAAGAATACTAATTGATTTATCTGTCCATTTATTAAGCTAGGTTTGACAATGTAAATATTCAAATCACAGAATGTACATGTCAAAAAATGTCATAAATGCATTTACCTATCTTGCTCCTACATACAAATATTTGCAATATGAATTTGACAAATAAAATACATATTTTATACCATTATTAGAAAAAGGCGCACCAGTCTCTAAGCGATAGCATTATTGCACTTAAGTGTGTGCTTTGGTCATATATGCCAGATGCATACTCAACGCCTAGCGCTTCAAAACTTTACTTCATACCTAGAAAACAATTCTTCCTTTCCTATTTTTTCCAAAAAACTGAATGTATTGCTAGCAATATATTTTTGCAGTACTCCCGTCATTGAGATAGAAACTTGCACCCAGATTTAGTAAAATCATATAATATTTATTATCTTCCTTATTTTACAGTCACGTGAAGCTATCCATCTTCCCGTCACCTAAAATGCATAGTACGTGCTACAACAAACATTGTGACAAAATTGTGTAGTTATATATTTCCTTGTCTAGCACAATGCTTTGTTGGCACTAGCAAAGTAACATCAGCCATGTGAAATTATTGATAGCCTCTTAAGGTAGTAGTACATATAAGCCATTGAAACCACACCTGATTAATTTCTCTAAAAGAACTACCTTATACTATTAATAAGTAGATGTAGATAGATTATTGGCTTGATAAAGATATAGATGTTTAATTGCATACAGACCTGCGTCTTGAGCAATAACCAAGCATCGTCAGGTGCTAATGTGTCAACGTGGTGGTATGGCCATATAGCTGACACCCCTCGGGCTACACCTTCATCTCTAGTGGTGATGAGGACGTAGCTGCCTGGAGCAGCAGCATTGACTAACGGCGTTTTGAGAACATCCTCCCATGATCTATAGTTCCAAACATCATCCATTATCAAGAAGGTCTTGTGGCCAATCAAGGCTTCCTTGAGGGTTCGTTGAAGCGTGGCCTTCACATTTCCAACTGGCTGAGAGCCTCCTCTGAGTTCGATGATGGCTCTTCTCAGCAACTCAACCTCACTAAAGTTCTGGTTGACGCTCAACCATATCTTTTTGCTGAAGTCGCCTTGGACGGCCTCGTCATTGAAGACCTTCTGGGCGAGGGTGGTCTTGCCAATCCCACCAACACCTACGATAGCAATGACCATAATGTTGTTGCTGGCCTCATTTCCAGAGCGTGTGATCTGGGCCACCAGTGCTCTTGTGTCTTCTTCGATCTTGTCGCCAACCACACTGGACCGATCGAGCTCCCCAGATGTCTCCCGGCTAGGATTGCCATGACGAGAGATGTGGACATTGCTGCTATGACAATCCTCATAGGACCCAAGGTTGATGAATTTGAAAGCAGCGCTCCTCTCCTTGATGGACTCAAGCCTCCGGTCCTGGAGTCCGAGTGGGACTCTTGCCTTTCGGGCAAAACCGACTTTGAGGAGGCTTTCGCTCCAAGTTTCAACCCCAGGGCTCAGCATATAAATAGAGGGGTGGGCCTAGCACCAAAGACACATCAAGAAACATCAAAACACCAAGAAACACCAAGCCGTGTGCCGGCAACCCCGTCCCCTCTAGTTTATCCTCCGTCAAAGTTTTCGTAGTGCTTCGGCGAAGCCCTGCGGAGATTGTTCTTCATCAACACCGTCACCACGCCGTCGTGCTGCCGGAACTCGTCTACTACTTCGCCCGTCTTGCTGGATCGAGAAGGCGAGGACGTCATCGAGCTGAACGTGTGCAGAACTCAGAGGTGTCGTGCGTTCGGTACATGGATCGATCGGATCGTGAAGACGTACGACTACATCAACCGTGTTGATAAACACTTCCACTTAGCGATCTTCAAGGGTATGCAGATAGAATCCCCCTCTCGTTGCTATGCATCACCATGATCTTGCGTGTGCATAGGAATTTTTTTGAAATTACTACGTTCCCCAACAATGGCATCCGTGTCTAGTTTTATGCGTAGATGTTATATGCACGAGTAGAACACAAGTGAGTTGTGGGCGATACAAGTCATACTGCTTACCAGCATGTCATACTTTGGTTCGGTGGTATTGTTGGATAAAGCGGCCCGAACCGACATTACGCGTACGCTTACGTGAGATTGGTTCTACCGACGTGCTTTGCACACAGGTGGCTGGCGGGTGTCAGTTTCTCCAACTTTAGTTGAACCGACTGTTGCTACACCCGGTCCTTGTGAAGGTAAAAATAGCACCAACTTGACAGACTATCATTGTCGTTTTGATGCGTAGGTAAGAACGGTTGTTGCTAAGCCCGTAGCAGGCACGTAAAACTTGCAACAACAAAGTAGAGGACGTCTAACTTGTTTTTGCAGGGCATGTTGTGATGTGATATGGTCAAGACATGATGCTAAATTTTATTGTATGTGATGATCATGTTTTGTAACAGAGTTATCGGCAACTGGCAGGAGCCATATGGTTGTCGCTTTATTGTATGAAATGCAAACGCCCTGTAATTGCTTTACTTTATCACTAAGCGGTAGCGATAGTCATAGAAGCAATAGATGGCGAAATGGCAACAATGCTACGATGGAGATCAAGGTGTCGCGCCGGTGGAGATGGTGATCACGACAGTGTTTCGGAGATGGAGATCACAAGCACAAGATGATGATGGCCATATCATATCACTTATATTGATTGCATGTGATGTTTATCCTTTATGCATCTTATCTTGCTTTGATTGACGGTAGCATTATAAGATGATCTCTCACTAATTATCAAGAAGTGTTCTCCCTGAGTATGCACCGTTGTGAAAGTTCTTCGTGCTGAGACACCACGTGATGATCGGGTGTGATAGGCTCTACGTTCAAATACAACGGGTGGAAAACAGTTGCACACGCGGAATACTCAGGTTAAACTTGACGAGCCTAGCATATACAGATATGGCCTCAGAACACAGAAACCGAAAGGTCAAACGTGAATCATATAGTAGATATGATCAACATAGTGATGTTCACCATTGAAAACTACTCCATCTCACGTGATGATCGGACATGGTTTAGTTGATTTGGATCACGTGATCACTTAGATGACTAGAGAGATGTCTGTCTAAGTGGGAGTTCTTTAGTAATATGATTAATTGAACTTTTAAATTTATCATGAACTTATTCCTGGTAGTATTTTGCAAATTATGTTGTAGATCCATAGATCGCATTGTTGCTTTCATCTGTTTATTTTGATATGTTCCTAGAGAAAAACTATGTTGAAATATGTTAGTAGCAATGATGCGGATTGGACCCGTGATCTGAGGTTTATCCTCATTGTTGCACAGAAGAATTATGTCCTTGATGCACCGCTAGGTGACAGACCTATTGCAGGAGCAGATGCATACGTTATGAATGTTTGGCTAGCTCAATATGATGACTACTTGATAGTTTAGTGCACCATTCTTAACGGCTTAGAATCGGGACTTCAAAGACGTTTTGAACGTCATGGACCATATGAGATGTTCCAGGATTTGAAGTTAATATTTCAAGCAAATACCCGAGTTGAGAGATATGAAGTCTCCAACAAGTTCTATAGCTAAAAGATGGAGGAGAATCTCTCAACTAGTGAGCGTGTGCTCAAATTGTCTGGGTACTACAATCGCTTGAATCAAGTGGGAGTTAATCTTCCAGATAAGATAGTGATTGACAGATTTCTCAAGTCACCATCACCAAGTTAGTGGAACTTTGTGATGAACTATAGTGTGCAAGGGATGACCAAAATGATTCCCGAGCTCTTCGTGATGTTGAAATCGACGAAGGTAGAAATCAAGAAAGAGCATCAAGTGTTGATGGTAGACAAGATCACTAGTTTCAAGAAAAGGGCAAAGGGAAAGAAAGGGAACTTCAAGTAGAATGACAAGCAAGTTGTCACTCCCGCGAAGAAGCCCAAGGCTGAACCAAAGCCTGAAACTGAGTGCTTACACTGCAAAGGAAATGGTCACTGGAAACGGAAATACCCTGAATATTTGGTGGATAAAAAGGATGGCAAAGTGAACAAGGGTATATTTGATACACAGGTTATTGATGTGTACCTTAGTACTGTTTGTAGTAGCCCCTGAGTATTTGATACTTGTTCGGTTGCTAAAAAATTAGTAACTCGAAACAGGAGTTACAGAATAAACAGAGACTAGTTGAAGGGTGAAGTGACGATGTTTGTTGGAAGTGGTTCCAGTATTGATATGATCATCATCGCACACTCCCTATACTTTCGGGATTAGTGTTAAACCTAAATAAAATGTTATTTGGCGTTTGCATTGAGCATGAATATGATTTGATCATGTTTATTGCAATACGGTTATTCATTTAAAATCAGAGAATAATTATTGTTCTGTTTACATGAATAAAGCCTTCAATGGTCATACGCCCAATGAAAATAGTTTGTTGGATCTCGATCGTAGTGATACACATATTCATAATATTGATGGCAAAAGATGAAAAGTTAATAATGATAGTGCAACTTATTTGTGGCACTGCCATTTGGGTCATATCGGTGTAAAGCACATGAAGAAACTCCATAGATGGATTTTCGGAATCACTTGGTTATGAATCATATGATGCTTGCGAACCGTGCCTTTTGGGCAAGATGACTAAAACTCCGTTCTCTAGAACAATGGAACGAGCTACTGACTTGTTGGAAATAATACATACTGATGTATGCAGATCAATGAGTATTAAGGCTCCTGGCAAGTATCGTTTTTTTCTGACCTTCACAGATGATTTGAGCAGATATGGGCATATCTACTTAATGAAACACAAGTCTGAAACATTTGAAGAACCCATGGCGTCTGAGCCAGAGTGGGACTCTTGCCTTTCGGGCAAAACTGACTTCGAGGAGGCTTTTGCTCCAAGTTTCGACCCCAGAGCTCAACATATAAATAGAGGGGCGGGGCTAGCACCAAAGACACATCAAGAAACATCAACAAACACCAAGAAACGCCAAGCCGTGTGCCGGAAACCCCGTCCCCCCTAGTTTATCCTCCGTCATAGTTTTCGTAGTGCTTAGGAGAAGCCCTGCGGAGATTGTTCTTCATCAACACCGTCACCACGCCGTCATGCTGCCGGAACTCGTCTACTACTTCGCCCGTCTTGCTGGATCGAGATGGCGAGGACGTCATCGAGATGAACGTGTGTAGAACTCGGAGGTGCCGTGCGTTCGGTACTTGGATCGGTCGGATCGTGAAGACGTACGACTACATCAACCGCGTTGATAAACGCTTCCACTTAGCGATCTTCAAGGGTATGAAGATACACTCCCCCTCTCGTTGCGATGCATCACCATGATCTTGCGTGTGCGTAGGATTTTTTTTGAAATCACTATGTTCCCCAACACATTGGGTTTTGTGTTGACTTCATTCCTGGCCTTAAGAAGATAGGTCTCCCTCGTGGTATGAGGGGAGACTGACTGGAAAAGGCACGCTTGGAGGGGACTCAATAATATGTAGGGACGGATATTCTTGGTCTCAAGCACACTACACAGATCTACAGAACTCTACCTTGGTGACCCCGTATGTCGATGAACACAAGAAAAGTCTACGCTCCAAACACCCAGAGCAGTGCGACGACTGGATTACATGTGAACACATCAGAACTTTCAGCAGTTGGTTGGAAACACGTCTCAGAGGTGAAAACACTGTTTGTGATGAGTTGTACTCATTGTCCAGGGGACCATCTTCGACTGTAATGACTTACAAAGGATACGAGATAAATGAGAATACATTTTACACAATCGCCAAAGATCAAAAGAGCACCAACCAAAACAGCAGTGTCTGCTTTGATGCAGCAACGGAGAGGGGAAAGGACACATATTATGGTTACATAGTGGAGATGTGGGAACTTGACTACGGAGTAGATTTTAAGGTCCCTTTGTTTAAATGCAAATGGGTCAATCTGTCAGGAGACAGGGTACAGGTAGACCCAAGGTACGGAATGACAACAGTTGATCTGAACAATCTTGGGTACACTGACGAACCGTTCGTCCTAGCCAATGATGTGGCACAGGTTATCTATGTGAAGGACATGTCTACCAAACCGAGAAAAAGAAAAAATAAGGATGCGAATACATCATACGATGAGCAAACGCGCCACATAGTTCTTTCAGGAAAAAGGGACATCGTGGGAGTGGAGGGCAAGACAGACATGTCCAAAAATTATGAAAAGTTTCATGAAATTCCTCCCTTCAAAGTCAAGGCTGACCCAAGCATCCTGATAAATGATGAAGATTATCCATGGTTACAGCGCAATAAGAAAAGGACACAAGTGATGAAAAGGTGAAGACTTTCTCCACAACTATTATGATGATACCATGCCAACTTTCAACCTTTTCGTAGTTCATTTGAAATGCCTATTGTAACAGACAAGTTTCCGTATGATATCCTGATACTTCGAAAGAGATCGTCCGTTTTGTACATGAAGTGCATCCAGTTTTTGCCGTAACCCTGTCAACTTTCTTGCACATGCTATGTGGATGAAATGATGATACCATGCCAACTTCCAACCTTTTCAGAGTTCATTTGAAATGCTTTTCAATTTCAGGGTCTTATAGCCCAAAATAATCAGTAAATGCATGAAAAATAACAAATGAAGTCAGAAAGGGTTGAAATTGATGATGTGGCTTTGAATGGTGCATTTTGAACAGACAAAAAGTCAGGAGTTCAAATAAGTTTTAAATAATGAAATCCGTTTGTAACAGACGAGTTTCCGTATGAAATCCTGATACTTCAAAAGAGATTGTCCGTTTTGTACAAGAAATGCATCCAGTTTTTGCCGTAACCCTCTCAACTTTCTTGCACATGCTATGTGGATGAAATGATGATACCATGCCAACTTTCAACCTTTTCAGAGTTCATTTGAACAACTTTTCAATTTTAGGGTCTTATAGCTCAAAATAATCAGTAAATGCATGAAAAATAACAAATGATGTTAGAAAGGGTTGAAAATTGATGATGTGGCTTTGAATGGTGCATTTTGAACACACAAAAAGTCAGGAGTTCAATAAGTTTAGAAAAATGAAATCCCTTTGTAACAGACGAGTTTCCGTATGAAATCCTGATACTTCGAAAGAGATTGTCTGTTTTGTACACGAAGTGTATCCAGTTTTTGTCGTAACCCTCTCAACTTTCTTGCACATGCTATGTGGGTCAAATGATGATACCATGCCAACTTTCAACCTTTTCAGAGTTTATTTTCTGTTCAAAATCATTAAAAGCAAAAGGAATTTTCATAAAGAACTTTTTTGTTACAAACTTTAATTGCAAAAAGAATTATCATAAAAAATAAGTAATTAGAATTTTTTTAAAAAACTTTAATAGAAAAAATAATTATCATAAAAGAAAATAAATAAGTAATTAGAAACAAAAAAGCAAGCAAAAAACTGAAAAAAATTAAAAAAACTGCCACCTACAGGGCCACCACGGCCTGCATACGACTAAAAACCCACTACTAGGGCAAGGATGCAGGCCCAATAGGCCACAAGCATAGAGAGTGAATTTAGGCCCGTAAGCCTACAGTAGAGAGGATCCCGAAGTGGTTGGTTCGGCAGGGCTTATAAACCACTCCGAGCCCCTCTCAGCTAGCGAGATGGGACTATACATAGCACCGCACCGCGCCAGTTCCAGCACACGACCTTTGGTCCCGGTTGGTGCCACCAACCGGGACTAAAGGTATGCATTGGTACCGGTTCATGGTACCAACCGGAACCAATGCCCACCTTTTAGTCCCGGTTGATGCCACCAACCGGGACCAAAGCCCTCTGCTTCCCGCCCTTTGGGCTGCTAAAAAGAGGTCTTTGGTCCCGGTTGGTGCCACCAACCGGGACTAAAGGGGGCATTGGTCCCGGTTGGTGCGACGAACTAGGACCAAAGCCTTTGTTGTATAAGCCAACACTTAGGAAATTTTCAGATTTCCATCGCTATTTTACCCCCGCCCGACGACGCCGCGAGCTCGATCCACGCCGCCAGGCTGCCCCGCCACCGTCGCCATCACCTGTGCCCCCGAGCCCACGCCGTCGCCCGTCGCCGTCGCCCTCCGCCCCCTGCCGGCGTCGCGGTCGCCCTCCGCCGCGCGCCCCCGAGCCGTCGCTCGCCACCGTCGCTGTCGCCCTCCGCCCCCGGCCCGCCGCCGTCGCCGTCCCCCTCCGCCACCCACGCCGTCGCCCTCCGCCGCCCACGTCGTCGCCGTCCGTCGCCCGATGTGAGCCGCTGCCGCACCATGGCTCTATTCATTTTTTTCATATAATTTGTATTATTTTTTTGTTCATTGCATTTTTTTCATATATATAATGTATATATATGTATGTGGTAGCTATATGATAAATGGATGTGGCTATGTATGTATGAATATAATGTTCATAGCATTTTTTTGTTTATATATGTTCATAGCATTTTTTTCATATATGTATTAATTTTTTATTTAGGTGAATTATTAGTAGATATCGATTTTAGGTTTGTGCTTAGTAGTTGAACTAGTTGATTTAATAAAACTACTTTATTAAATTTTACTATATATATAAGTAGTTTATTTTTAGTAAGAACTACTTTATTTTATTTATTTGTAGTAAGTGCTTAGTAGTTGAACTAGTTGATTAATTAATAAAACTACTTTATTAAATTTTACTATATATACAAGTAGTTTATTTTTAGTAAGAACTAATTTATTTTATTTATTTATAGTAAGTGCTTAGTAGTTGAACTAGTTGATTTAATAAAACTACTTTATTTTACTATATATAGAAGTAGTTTATTTTTAGCAAGATAATTAATAGAACTAGTTTGTTTTTTTAGTTCAAGCAATTAATCCCGCATCGACGCCGATGATGCCTATCCCGCATCCTCGTCGTCGACTCAGCGGAGGAGGCCGGCTTGATCAGAGGGGCCATGTCTGGGACTGGACTCCACCGGGCTGGTATTGGGAGGTGCTACCTTCCGGTGGGTGTAGGTTGGTGAGGAGCCAACCCGTTGTTGACCCGATCCTTGTTTGGTGGCGGTCGCGTGGGCCAGTGACGGTGCCGAGGCTTCCGGACACCGCGGAGGTGGTACGTCACCGTGTCAGCGAGGAGGACGAGCACGTCCGTCGCTACATGGTTGCGTTGGAGGGCAAGTTCGACAATACCTGGCAGGTTCTTCAGGGATCTCACTGGAGATATGATCCTGTGATGGTTCCTTCTCTTTGGGTGTCCACCGCCCATGACGATACCCGTCGGGTGCTACGGTTCTAGCTGTATTAGCGATGCTATATGTATGATAGTATTCGAGGAGTATTAGTGATAATGTTCGACGATGTACGGACACAAGAGATGATGTACTTTTGCTTATAATTGAATGCATGCTAATTTGAATACTACTTTATTTTACGATTTGGTTTTGCTTATTGAATGCTCAAATTGGAAAAGTACTCATACTTTGAATGCTAAAATTGGAGAGCACTATGCAGAAATCTAGGAGCCCCCTCCATCATCCGCGCCGTCGTCCCCGTCACCGGCCCCCTCCGACCTCGAGGTGAGACCAGCCAAATCTCCATGTCAATATGAGTCCTATAATATGAGTCCTCGGGTTGACTTTAAGTCTGTCGAATCTCCACCTATATGAGAGGACGAAGAATCCCGACTATTGTCGTGGCGGTAGCTTCTCCTTCGTTCCCGTGTGCTAATGCACTTGGGAACGAAAGGAGGAGCTACCATCACCGACGGTCGCAAATGTCAGAGAGGAATCAGTGAGGGGGAGTCTACAACCATATATATATGACAGGACGAAGAATCCCGACTATTGTCGTGGGGGTAGCTTCTCCTTCATTCCCGTGTGCTAGACAATTTGGTGTAATGCACTGGGGAATGAAAGGAGGAGGTACCATCACCGACGGTCGAATATTGATGTCTACTACACAACCTTCTTCTTGTAGACGTTGTTGGGCCTGCAAGTACACAGGTTTGTAGGACAGTAGCAAATTTCCCTCAAGTGGATGACCTAAGGTTTATCAATCCGCGAGAGGCGTAGGAGGAAGATGGTCTCTCTCAAACAACCCTGCAACCAAATAACAAAAAGTCTCGTGTGTCCCCAACACACCCAATACAATAGCAAATTGTATAGGTGCACTAGTTCGGCGAAGAGATGGTGATACAAGTGCAATATGGATGGTAGATATAGGTTTTTGTAATCTGAAATAATAAAAACAGCAAGGTAACAAGTGGTAAAAGTGAGCGTAAACGGTATTGCAATGATAGGAAATAAGGCCTAGGGTTCATACTTTCACAAGTGCAAGTTCTCTCAACAATAATAACATAGATAGATCATATAACAATCCCTCAACATGCAACAAAGAGTCACTCCAAATACACTAATGGCGGAGAACAAACATAGAGATTATGGTCGGGTACGAAACCATCACAAAGTTATTCTGTCGGATCAATCTATAAAAGAGTTCGTACTAGAATAACACCTTAAGACACAAATCAACCAAAACCCTAATGTCACCTAGATACTCCATTGTCACCTCAAGTATCCGTGGGCATGATTATACGATATGCATCACACAATCTCAGATTCATCCAACCAACATAAAAGTACTTCAAAGAGTGCCCCAAAGTTTCTACCGGAGAGTCAAGAACGTGTGCCAACCCCTATGCATAGGTTCCCAATGTCACGAAACCCGCAAGTTGATCACCAAGACATACATCAAGTGTTGTCATAAAAGACTCAATCCGATAAGGTAATTTCAAAGGGGAAACTCAATTCATCACAAGAGAGTAGAGGGGGAGAAACATCATAAGATCCAACTACAATAGCAAAGCTCGGGATACATCAAGATCGTGCCACAGAAGAACACGAGAGAGAACAGGAGAGAGAGAGAGAGAGAGAGATCAAACACATAGCTACTGGTACATACCCTCAGCCCCGAGGGTGAACTACTCCCTCCTCGTCATGGAGAGCGCCGGGATGATGAAGATGGCCACAGGTGAGGGTTCCCCCCTCCGGCAGGGTACCGGAACAGGGTCCCGATTGGTTTTTGGAGGCTACAGAGGCTTGCGGCGGCGGAACTCCCGATCTAATATCTGTTCTGGAATTTTTAGGGTACGTAGGTATATATGGGTGAAAGGAGTACGTTGGTGGAGCTACGGGGGCCCCACGAGGCAGGGTGCGCGCCTGGGGGGGTGGGGGGGTGGGCGCGCCCCCCACCCTCGTGAGCACCTCCCGTATCTTCTCACGTGGGGTCCAAGTCCAGCAGGTGGGTTTCCTTCCAAAAATAACTTCTCTAGTTGATTTCGTTCCATTTTGACTCCGTCTGATATTCCTTTTCCTCGAAACACTGAAATAGGCATAAAACAACAAATCTGGGCTGGGCCTCCGGTTAATAGGTTAGTCCCAAAAATAATATAAAAGTGGATAATAAAGCCCAATATTGCCTAAAACAGTAGATAATATAGCATGGAGCAATCAAAAATTATAGATACGATGGAGATGTATCAAGCATCCCCAAGCTTAATTCCTGCTCGTCCTCGAGTAGGTAAATCATAAAAAAGAATTTTTGATGCGGAGTGATACTTTGGCATAATTTCAATGTAAATCTTATTAATTGTGGTATGAATATTCAGATCCGAAAGATTCAAGACAAAAGTTCATATTGACATAAAAATAATAATACTTCAAGCATACTAATCAAAGCAATCATGTCTTCTCAAAATAGCATGGCAAAAGAATGTTCATCCCTACAAAATCATATAGTTAGGATATGCTTCATTTTCGTCACATAAAGATGTTCCCAACTTCTATATCCCCGATGACAAGCCAAGCAATTGTTTCATACTTAAATAATCCCAAACTTTTTCAACCTTCACGCAATACATGAGCGTGAGCCATGGATAGAGCACTATGGGTGGAATAGAATATGATGATGGGGATTGTGTGGAGAAGACAAAAAAGGAGAAAGTCTCACATTGACGAGGATAACCAACGGGCTATGGAGATGCCCATCAAGTGATGTCAACATGAGGAGTAGGGATTGCCATGCAACGGATGCACTAGAGCTATGAATGCTCAAGAAAAGAAAACTAGTGGGTGTGCATCCAACTTGCTTGCTCATGAAGACTTAGGGTATTTGAGGAAGCCCATTGTAGGAATATACAAGCCAAGTTCTATAATGAAAAATTCCCACTAGTATGAAAAAGACAACTTATGAGACTCACTATATGAAAAGCATGGTGCTACTTTGAAGCACAATATATGAGACTCACTACATGAAGAACAAGGTGCTACTTTGAAGCGCAAGTGTGGAAAAAGAGATAGTAGCATTGCCCTTTTTATTTATTTTCTGTTTTTTTGGGGCCTTTCTTTTTTTTGGCCTTTCTCTTTTTTTTGGGCCTTTCTTTTTTTTGGACTTTCTCTTTTTTTTTATTTGGGCAATGCTCTAATAATGATGATCATCACACTTCTATTGATTACAACATAAGGATTACAACTCGAAACTAGAACAAGGTATGACTCTATATGAATGCCTCCGACGGTGTACCGGGATGGTGCAATGAATCAAGAGTGACATGTATGAAAAAGAATGCATGGTGGCTTTGCCACAAATACGATGTCAACTACATGATCATGCAATGGCAATAAGACAAAAGTAAAGTATGTCATGATGATGATGGTGGAAGTTGCATGGCAATATATCTCAGAATGGCTATGGAAATGCCATAATAGGTAGGTATGGTGGCTGTTTTGAGGAAGATATAAGGAGGTTTATGTGTGATAGAGCGTATCGTATCATGGGGTTTGGATGCACCGGCGATGTTTGCACCAACTCTCAAGGTGAGAAAGGGCAATGCACGGTACCGAAGAGGCTAGCAAATGCGGAAAGGTAAAAGTGCGTATAATCCATGGACTCAACATTAGTCAAAAGAACTCTTATACTTATTGCAAAAATTTATAAGTCATCAAAAATCAAGTACTACGCGCATGCTCCTAGGGGAATAGATTGGTAGGAAAAGACCATCCCTCGTCCTCGACCGCCACTCATAAGGATGCACAAGCCAGGTACACTTCATGTTTCAAATTTGTTACACAACTTTAACCATACGTGCATGCTACGGGACTTGCTAACTTAAACACAAGCATTTCTCAAATTCACACCTACTCAACTAGCATGACTTTGATATTATCACCTCCATATCTCAAAACAATTGTCAAGCATCAAACTTCTCTTAGTATTCAACACACTCATAAGAATTCTTACAAATCTTCTATGCTTAGCATATTATGATTATTTAAACAAATTACCATGCTATTTAAGACTCTCAAAATAATGTACGTGAAGTATGAGAGTTCATCTATTTCTTCAAAATAAAACTACCACCATGCTCTAAAAGATATAAGTGAAGTACTAGAGCAAATGACAAACTACTCCGAAAGATATAAGTGAAGATCAATGAGTAGTCGAATAATTATACCACTATGTGAAGACTCTCCCATTTAATAATTTCAGATCTTGGTATTGTATCCAAACAGCAATCAAAACAAAATAAAATGACATTGCAAGGATAGCACAACTCATGTAAAGAAGCAAAAACTTAGGCTCAACCGATACTAACCGATAGTTGTTGAAGAAGAAAGGTGGGATGCCTACCAGGGCATCCCCAAGCTTAGATGCTTGGGACTTCTTGAAATATTATCTTGGGGTGCCTTGGGCATCCCCAATCTTGAACTTTTGTGTCTCCTTAATTCCTCTCATATCATGGTTTCTCTTTTTATCAAAAGCTTCATTCACAACAAACTCAACAAGAACTCGTGAGATAGGTTAGTATAAACCAATGCAAAACCTTATCATTTTCTACTGTAACAAATCACTAACATTATATTTAAACATTTCATACTAATGCCTCTGCATATTTAGTACTCCTATCCCTAAATAGAATCATTAAACAAGCAAACATATGCAAACAATGCAAACATAACAGCAATCTGCCAAAACAGTACAGTCTGTAAAGAATGCAAGAGTATCAATAATTCCCTGACTCCAAAAATTATGAAATAAAATTACCACTGTAATAAATTTATCAGATCTCAATATGAATAAATATTCAACATTATACCACTCTCTTACATTTCTATAGAATTTTTACAACAGCGGTAAACTTTCTGTTTTCAAACAGCAACATGTATAGTAGCAAAATAAGCATGGCAAAGGCTATCCTTGACTTTTTTATTGAAAATAAAGATGCAAAACATTATTATAACTAACAGAAAGCAAATATAAAGAAAATAAAATGACTCTCCAAGGAGAACACATATCATGTGGTGAATCAAAATATAGCTCCAAGTAAAGTTACCGATGAACGAAGACGAAAGAGGGGATGCCTTCCGGGGCATCCCCAAGCTTAGGCTCTTGTTTGTCCTTGAATATTACCTTGGGGTTCCTTGGGCATCCCCAAGCTTAGGCTCTTTCCACTCCTTATTCCATAGTCCATCGAATCTTTACCCAAAACTTGAAAACTTCACAACACAAAACTTAACAGAAAACTCGTAAGCTCCGTTAGCGAAAGAAAACAAAACACCACTTCAAGGTACTGTAATGAACTCATTATTTATTTATATTGGTGTTAAACCTACTGCATTCCAACTTCTCTATGGTTTATAAACTATTTTACTAGCCATAGATTCATCAAAATAAGCAAACAACACAATGAAAACAGAATCTGTCAAAAACAGAACAGTCTGTAGTAATCTGTAACTAACGAAAACTTATGGAACTCCAAAAATTCAAAAATAAATTGGTGGACCTGAGGAATTTGACTAGTAATCATCTGAAAAAAGAATCAACTAAATAGAGCTCTCCAGTAAAAAGTTGTATCTAATCTCGTGAGCGCTAAAGTTTCTGTTTTTTTACAGCATGATCATAAGGACTTCACCCAAGTCTTCCCAAAGGTTCTACTTGGCACAAACACTAATTAAAACACAAAACCACATCTAAACAGAAGCTATATGGATTTTTTGTTCCTAAACAGAACCAAAAAGCAAGAAACTAAAATAAAATTGGGTTGCCTCCCAACAAGCGCTAACGTTTAAAGCCCCTAGCTAGGCATGATGATTTCAATGATGTTCACATAAAAGATAAGAATTGAAACATAAAGGGAGCATCATGAAGAATATGACTAGCACATTTAAGTCTAACCCACTTCCTATGCATAGTGATTTTGTGATCAAACAACTTATGGGAACAATAATCAACTTGCATAGGAAGGTAAAACAAGCATAGCTTCAAGATTTTAAGCACATAGAGAGGAAGCTTGACATTATTGCAATTCCTACAAGCATATATTCCTCCCTCATAGTAATTTTCAGTAGCATCATGAATGAATTCAACAATATAACCAGCACCTAATGCATTCTTTTCATGATCTACAAGCATAGAAAATTTATTGCTCTCCACATAAGCAAAATTCTTCTTATTCGAAATAGTAGTGGGAGCAAACTCAACAAAATAACTATCATATGATTGAGAATTAAGATCAAGATGACAAGTTTCATGGTTATCATTATTCTTTAGAGCGTACGTGTCATCACAATAATCATCATAGATAGGAGGCATGCTTTCATCATACTAAATTTTCTCATCAAAGCTTGGGGGACAAAAAATATCATCTTCATCAAACATAGCTTCCCCAAGCTTGTGGCTTTGCATATCATTAGCATCATGGATATTCAAGGAATTCATACTAACAACATTTCAATGATGCTCATTATTCAAATATTTAGTGCCGAACATTTTAATGCATTCTTCTTCTAACACTTGAGCACAATTTTCCTTTCCATCATACTCACGAAAGATATTAAAAAGGTGAAGCGTATGAGACAAACTCAATTCCATTTTTTTGTAATTTTCTTTTATAAACTGACTAGTGCTAAAACAAGAAACAAAAAGATTCAATTGCAAGATTTAAAGATATACCTTCACTTACCTAGCTTCCCCGGCAACGGAGCCAGAAAAGAGCTTGATGTCTACTACACAACCTGCTTCTTGTAGACGTTGTTGGGCCTGCAAGTGCACAGGTTTGTAGGACAGTAGCAAATTTCCCTCAAGTGGATGACCTAAGGTTTATCAATCCGTAGGAGGCGTAGGATGAAGATGGTCTCTCTCAAGCAACCCTGCAACCAAATAACAAAGAGTCTCTTGTGTCCCCAACACACCCAATACAATGGTAAATTGTATAGGTGCACTAGTTCGGCGAAGAGATGGTGATACAAGTGCAATATGGATGGTAGATATAGTTTTTTGTAATCTGAAATAATAAAAACAGCAAGGTAACAAGCGGTAAAAGTGAGCGTAAATGGTATTGCACTGATAGGAAACAAGGCCTAGGGTTCATACTTTCACTAGTGCAAGTTCTCTCAACAATAATAACATAGATAGATCATATAACAAGCCCTCAACATGCAACAAAGAGTCACTCCGAAGCCACTAATAGCGGAGAAGAAACGTAGAGATTATGGTCGGGTAAGAAACCACCACAAAGCTATTCTTTCGAATCGAACTATAAAAGAGTTCGTACTAGAATAACACCTTAAGACACAAATCAACCAAAACCCTAATGTCACCTAGATACTCCATTGTCACCTCAAGTATCCGTGGGCATGATTATACGATATGCATCACATAATCTCAGATTCCTCCAACCAACATAAAAGTACTTAAAAGAGTGCCCCAAAGTTTCTACCGGAGAGTCAAGAACGTGTGCCAACCCCTATGCATAGTTCCCAATGTCACGAAACCCGCAAGTTGATCACCAAGACATACATCAAGTGTTCTCATAAAAGACTCAATCCGATAAGGTAACTTCAAAGGGGAAACTCAATTCATCACAAGAGAGTAGAGGGGGAGAAACATCATAAGATCCAACTACAATAGCAAATCTCAGGATACATCAAGATCGTGCCATAGAAGAACATGAGAGAGAGAGAGAGAGAGAGAGAGAGAGAGATCAAACACATAGCTACTGGTACATACCCTCAGCCCCGAGGGTGAACTACTCCCTCCTCGTCATGGAGAGCGCCGGGATGATGAAGATGGCTACTGGTGATGGATCCCCCCTCCAGCAGGGTACTGGAAAGGGGTCCCGATTGTTTTTTGGTGGCTCTGGAGGATTGCGGCAGCAGAACTCTCGATCTATCTTCCGTTCTGGAAGTTTTAGGGTACGACGGTATATATGGGTGCAGGGGTAGGTCGGTGGAGCTACGGGGGCCCCACGAGGCAGGGGGGCGCCCAGGGGGGGTGGGCGCGCCCCCCACCCTCGTGAGCACCTCCCATATCTTCTGACGTGGGGTCCAAGTCCATCAGGTGGGTTTCCTTCCAAAAATAACTTCTCGAGTTGATTTCGTTCCGTTTTGACTTCCTCTGATATTCCTTTTCCTCGAAACACTAAAATAGGCATAAAATAGCAAATCTGGGTTGGGCCTCCGGTTAATAGGTTAGTCCAAAAAATAATATAAAAGTGAATAATAAAGCCCAATATTGCCTAAAACAGTAGATAAAGTAGCATGGAGAAATCAAAAATTATAGATACGTTGGAGACGTATCAAATATGTAGACCACATGAGCTGAGAGTTTTCAAGAAAAGGCTCGACAGACCGATACTCAACCCGTGATGAATAATAATGATCTAATTTAGGGTTTTTACTACATATATTTAATTGTACAAGTTTAATGTTTGATTTATGAACATAGGAAATGTCGTACTCGGATGACGAAAACCGCCCGGGGGAGTGCGACTGGTGCCACGACGACCGAGGTATGTGCGACAGGTTCCTTGAGCTGGACGAAGACTGGCGCTTCAGCATTAAGCTCGAGGAGACATTCGATGTTGAAACAGTACGCAACGACGACAATAGTTTATTTCATAATTAAGCACGACTTCAACTATTTTAACGTGTAGTTTTCATATTTTCCAATTCGACTAGCTTATCCCATGCTATGCAAGACGCTATGTCTTGGAGAGGATGTGTTTTGAAGACCATGAAAGTATGGAAACAAAGAAAATTCACCTAAGGACCCATCATGGTGTGGATTTTGAAGTAAAGTTGTACAATTCTGAGAGTGTAACCCATTTTGGTTGCAAAAATTGAGAAGCACTTTGCAAGATGTATGGTTTTGATGAGGGTATGCTTGTCACCATGGATCTTTGTGATCCTAAAATCGAGCAAGACAATATGGACATTTGGGTCCTTGTTGATACGCTTCCAATTCTTCCCCTATGTGAGCTTCTCAAACATAGTTATTAAGTAATTTATATTGTTTATTTCAACATATTTGACAGCTTATTTCCATTGATAGCTTATTATCATTCTTCAAAGAATGTGCGGGAGATGGTAGACAAAACCCACTACGCCGATAGCTCCGAATTAACTTATAATGAGAAAAATCATCTGATCGCATTTTGTACTGATCTTGAGAATTACAATATCTACAATCGAACTCCTCAACATTATGGTCAATACGTGCCACTAGTGCACGTGTTGAACTACGGTAACTACCATGGAGATACCCTGGTAAGATTTTTTACTATTATGACATCCGTGCATGTTTTGCATACTTCTAAAACTAGTACATCATTGCTAACTACAAAATTATTACTATGTTTTTAACAGATAATCCCGAATGATTGTGTGCCTCATCTGATGTATACGCATGGTCGTCTTGATGTTTTGAACATACAATTAGGTCATCCTACGAATCTCAACTATCCATACTGGATTTTTAAAAGAAGTGGAGACATGACAATCAAAGAATGGAAAAAATGTATGGATAGTCGTAAGGAGGTCATTGGAAGCAAAAGGAAGCGAAGCGCAAGAATTGGAGACAGGATGATCTCCATTATCCATAGTGGAGAGTCAGGGTCTATATTGATTTATGCTATTTTACCTTAAGGGTGTTTAGGTCCTACCTGATACTGATGATCATGTGCTAAGAACAATTATGTAGGGTTGGGTTCGATGACTATGAGGATGATGATTGTATGACTTGTTATTAATAACGAGTAGAAGTTGTATGATGATGCATGATTAGTAGGACTTGTTATTATATATGATGATGCATGATGCGAGCATGAAGAGTTATTATATATCAGCGGGTAAAATGAACATAGTAGTAGCGTTGGTAAACCAAGCACGAAGATATAAGATAGGACACTTCTCTCTATTAGCTAGCTAATAACAACCTAAATTAACCCACAAAACCCCTAAACCAGCCCCTTTCAAAAAAACTCAGCTCCAGCTAGCTGCTGACATGTGGATGCCTTTTGGTCCCGGTTTATGTCACCAACCGGGACCAAAGGCCCCCCTGCCTGGGCTGGCCGCAACGGCCATGTGGAGGCCCGTCTGTCCCGGTTCGTGTAAGAACCGGGACTAAAGGCCAAGGGCATTAGTACCGACCTTTTAGTCCCGGTTCTTAAATCGGGACAGAAGGCCCTTACGAACCGGGACAAATGGCCCTTTTTCTACTAGTGTTGTGGACCGGGTTGCTGTCGAGGAGCTGCGGCACCTTCTTCTGGACCCGGTTGCTTCATTTGCTTTAGCTTTGCTTCACATATTTGTGTGTAAGCGAATGACGGCCCTCGTGTGTTTTATCATCTTCTGTGAAATGGACTGAAACGAAGCGAAGTTGGGTGCGAGCGACTATATATCTGGTAAAAAAATTGTTTGGTTTGTTTAGATACCATAGATTCTGCATTGTTGGAATAAAGCGCTATGAAGATTCCACTAAGGAATGAAACTAAGGGAAGGTCAGAGATGCTCTTGAACTATTCCCTTTTTAGTTTTGTACAAAAGAGTGATATGTGCACTTGGTCCCCTAAGAAGTCAAACAAGATTGCTGTTAGGTTAGTACATTCATGAGTAGAGCTTCTCTCCCATGATTAGTTGTTGGTAGGGTTTTTTTTCCTGAAATTAACGATACTCCTTCTGATTCATATTATTTGTCGCTGATTTAATACAACTTTTTACTAAATCATCGATTATTAATATGGATTGGAGGGAGTATTAATATTCCTTGTATGATTGTTTTTCTTGTTCATTGGCCGTCTTCTGGACCACTACACAGGTCAATGAGGCTTTGAAGACTAGTCTAAAGCAGCAGACTAAATGTAATCGTCATGGTAGCAAAAATGTTATTTTTGTGATTAGGACGAGATAATTCATCATTTATTTCCATCATGTCCATTTACTACCTTGATCTAACACAGGATTCATGTTACATACAATTTAGCAGCGCCAACGAGTACCCCAAATTTGTTTGGAAACTAGTTGAGTTTTATCCATCATAAGATGAAAGGACAAATTCATGTGGGGGTTTGTGTCATTCCCTGGGTAATATGGAATCGCTGAAATGACTGTGTTTTTAAGAGATCATCTATTCACAATTATTTACATGTTATCTATCGGCCTACGACTTCCATCCATATGTGGTCATCACTGCATCATGTCAATGCACGGACTCTCATAGCCTCTGCCGGCTGCAAACAGTTGCGCAGGGTTTACTCAATTATTTTGATTGGTGAGCTACTTGTAGATTACGTGGATGAGCTATGACTGTCTGGGGTGCGACCGGTAGTTGTCATGTTTTATTTTAATTTGTATTACTGGCTAATAATCGATCACTTCAACTGTATCTATGTTTAATAAAATGGTTGTGTGCATCATGTGATGCAGAGGCTGGGATCATTCCCTTTTCGAAATAGAAAGTCGGTCTAGTCAGTACCCAAGGCTTTACACCTATTAACTATTTCCTATGTAATTCTTCACTTCTTCTAAGATAGCAAAACTAGGCTATGTGCACGAACTTCTTGTTGGAAACTGAACCATTCCTCTAGGAAGATTGATCTCGCTGGAATTTGAATCCTAAATTTGCCACACATTCTTATAGAACTGATCCCGATTCCTCTCATTCTTACGACAGCCCATCAACTGTCCTTGTTTCTAACTGATACGTCGTGCTGACAACTCCATGGAAAACATCATGTCTAGCTGCTCCATGAGTGCTTGTTATATAGGGGCTCAAAAGTGGAACGGGCATGCCTACATTTATGACTTGATTATGTACAATTATTAGATGGCCCACCTACCACAGCAGTTCAGCTTTATCATCTCTATTAACTTTATCGGACACTAGTAATTGTGCAAGTGCCACACATGTCCAATTCAATAGTATATTGGGATCATTATGATGTCGCCTTCCACTCCAACAACTCTTCCCTTTGGCTACACAAATGCTGCCTAAGGTTTAGCCTTTTGAGATTGATCAAATGAAGACAATTCCTTACGCCTCGGCGCTGATGGGAGCACTATGTATGCTCAAGTATGTACGCGTCCTTACTTAGCAAATGTAACTGGAATGCTTGGCAGATATCAGTCTAATTCAGACTTAGATCACTGTAAAGCTGTCAAGAAAGTAAAGCGCTATCTGTAAGGGACTAAAAATCACATGCTTACATATAGAAAGACTAACAACACAGAAATTAAGGGTTACTCAGACGCTGATTTTGCAGGCTCTAAGGATAGTAAGAAAAATAGATCAGGTTATATCTTCACACTTGCAAGAGAATCAATTTAATGGAAAAGTTGCAAACAGACACTTACTGCATCTTCAACGATGCAAGAAGAGTCTGTGGCATGTTCTGAGGTTACGGGTAAGCCGTATGCCTTAAGAACTTTGTCCATAGACTTAGAGTGGTAGCAAGCATAAATAAACCACTTACATTATTTTGCGATAATCAAGTTGCAGTTTTCCTTTCGAGTAACAAGTCAAGTGGTGCTGCCAAACACATTGACCTTAAGTATCTTGTTGTGAAAGATAGAGTCCAAGATCAAACAATTAATTCCGGCATATAAGTACTAAATTGATGATTGCTGATCCCCTGGCTAAAGGCTTGCCACCAAATCTCTTTCGAGAACATATTGCTAGCATTGGTCTAACGGAAAGCCTATAACTATTCGGGTAACTAAAATAATGAGATCTCAATATTTCAACTTGGAATAAGGAAGTTTTTTTCGCATACTAAGTGCAAATAATGATTAATAAAGAAACAAACTATTAGGACCATAATTGGGGAGCATTATGCATGCCCATACAGACTGCCAACCATAAATAATCATCTCTTCCGATATGAAGTCTTACGCTATATATTTTGGGGTTCCAGTAATGATTATGCTATTGTTGTGAATACATTATCTTGGTGTGATGCCTTTGTCGAAGTATGCACTAATGATGTTAATGATTCAATCAAGTGGAAGAATGTTAGAAATATTAAGTGATTAAATGGTTAATATGTTAATTACCATAAGTTAAAGTGGGTCCATGAGTTAATTATGGGATTAACGCTAAATAACAGTAATTAACAATTTGCACCTGTGATTGGGGGGCTAATTACGATGATGGTTAGGTCCCATGTCATATACAACGCTATATATAAACGAGGGCATCCCTGCACCTATTTGATCATGGTATCTCTTAGGGTAACAATGCCCTCCGATAATTACTCCAAATCCAATCAGGGCCGCGCTGGACGTTGACGTGAAGGCTTGGCCTTACTCCAGTGAGGTGCCGGAGTTGTGATCGACTACGCTGCTGCAATTCATCACCAACATCAAACTCTACTTCCTCCACCGAGATGGCCTCTTCAAACGGAGGTATAATCACTCTATTGTCCACTAATTTCCGCATCAAATCAAATAGTGTTTATGTGTAGTACATAAGATCTGATTACCAGTAGCATAATGTCAGCAATTAACTCTAACAAGAGATTGACTGTTCGGGGTTTATGGTCGGCGGAGAGTGGGCACAGGCTGACAGCGTTGGAGAAAAGGAGGTAGATGGGGACCTGGTTAGAGGGATGGGGTGGTGAGACGGTGTCTCACAGTCTCAGTAGTACAGGACCCCCTCATTCAGGGGCGGAATTGGGCCTAGGGCAACTAGGGCTATAGCCCCGGGCGTGGCCCAACTAGTACCTATACCTCTATTGGTATTTTTCTCCAGAATTTAGTGTTATAGTGGCCCAGCCCCAGGCCTGCTAACCCAGCCCCAAGCTTCAGCGGTGGACGTGCACTTTCTAAGCCCACTAATCTCTCCGTCCACATGCGCGGTTGCCATCCTAAACGAAAAATATTAGCCCAGCGATACATTCAACTCGCCTAATCGAAGAAATCTCGCCCGATCAGAAACAAACCCTGAATCACAGCTGCGTTGCTCCGCCCTCACCGCAGAGCAGCCCCTACCGCGCGCCGACGCCCTAACGATCTGCTTGACTACCTCTTGTTCTGCAATTCTCAGCTGCCCACTACCAAACCAGGTTATTATCCAACGGTTTCTCTGTTCCTTGTATAGTTCTTTTTAGTAAATCTGTTCCTAGTTTATACAATGCCTGAACAGATAGTTTCTACCATGTATCATCTGACTTATTTTCCCTAGTTTTTCTGTATCATAGTTTGGTGTTGTTATATTTTACAACTAAAGTCAATTATATTTTGATTAACTGTACAACTTCATACAATTTTATTTTGTTGTCAACAGGAAATTAGAATCCAAGATGAAGAGGACTCGGACATAGTACATAATGTCCTACTACACACTTGGTGATAATGGTATATTATGTTCTTATTTTCAATGAGATAAAATTAATCAAGTCTTCATTAATTTATTACCAGCTTGTGCAATGCTGGGCTTTGTTAAACTATTTACATGTATATGAATTTTCTCTTGTTTTAATCACAGATTTTATATTTCCTACAAAATGTAAATATGTAGTATATTTTTGACATGCATTGTTACATGTGGTACACTACTCTTGGCTGTTTATTTTTGTAGCCACTTAGTTTTAGCCCTAGGCTTTGGTAAATCCTGGTTCCGCCTCTACCCTCAGTAGTGGCGTCCAGATGTGCCTTGTAGCAGCATTTGGACGGAGCGACGCTACTACCACGCCGCTGGTAGTATACAGCCAGCAGCGCTCGGGCCGAATGCTGCTAACCGGTAGCACTCCAGCAACGTTTACGGCCGAACACCACTAATAGAAACTCAACCTGTAGCATGCCTGGCAGGATGCACACCGCTGATTAGTTCTCAACATGGTAGTGTTCGCTTCACCTTGCACGCTAGTGGTCTAGAATGCCCGGAAAAAAAATTTATAAGCATTAATTTTCTTTGGCAGTATGTTCTACCATTGAAATTTGCTTGCATGGCACCATTCTGGGTAGCAAATCCAAAGGTAGCAAATATTTTTACGGAATCATGAACTAAACATATGAAATCCTGAACACAATGAACTAGCATCAGATAGTACCTAACAATTACAGAAAAATTACCAGAGGCGCAGCCGTCCGCATGTTGAAAGAGACTTCGTGTAAAGTAGGCGGAGGATAAGAGAGGAATGAAAGGCAACGTACAATAAAGAAGAGTCATATGGAGAATATTGGTTTTCTTTTCAGACTACGGTTGGAGCGTCGTGCTTAGTTTAGGTCAAAGGAAGGTCAGGCGGAGAGGATTGGTTTTCTTCCCACGTTACAACGGGAGCCTGGGAGATACTCCGGCGGCTGTCATTTAACATTTAGTTGAGGATACACTAAATTAATGGCTAGATGATTCAATTTTTTTGGATTTTCTAGCTTATTTATCTTTTTTTGCCATACCATTAAGTACATTATATAGAAATGATTAGGACTGTCTTGCTTCACTTATACCCTTTCAGAGAGTTGAATATTAATTGGTTGTTTGCATGAGTTATATGATAATAGGTATAGATCGGTATATACATAAACACTATTCTGATCACGCGATCAGAATTATATTCTGTTCACAACATGAACTTCCTGAGTAACGCGTCTAATCTTCCCCGAGTACTAGGCTGAACTTCAGCTAAAAAGTGTCCAAATGAGGCTTGCGATATACCGTTGAAAAGCTATGGACACCAATATCATGATCCAACTTAAAATTTTGGCAAAATGTAAGCGGTTTAAGTGCAGTTTTGAAAACCGTTTTTTCTTCGTACAAAAAATATGAATCGTATTTTCAATCGCATTTCTAAACCGTTTATCTGAATGAGGTAAATAATATAGCGTTGGAAAGCTGCTGCAAAACTGCTCCTTTGACATATTTAAAGTTTTCTCTAATTCCCAATGGATAAAGAGTAATTTTAAAAATAGTAAAATTTTGTAAACCGAACAGCCGAGTTCGTATTTTCAATATAATTTCTAAACGGCTAATCCATTTGAGGCAAATGATATGGCATTGGAAAGCTTGTGAAAATGCGCTACTTTTTCATGTTAAAACTTTTTTCTAATTTGGAATGGTTTAAAAGTAATTCGGAAAACGGTATAAGTTCCACCGAGTTCGTATTTTCGACCTAACTTTTTAACCGTACGTCCGAATGCAACAAGTGATACGGCGTTGGAAAGCTTGAGGAAATGCGGAACTTTTTTGTATATATTATTTCTCCTAATTCCTTGCTGTTGTAAGTTAAATTCGAAAATGAATAAAAATGTATTTGTGGCATAATTTCTACATACTTTATCGGAATGGTCCAAATAATATACCGTTGAAAATTTACGGAAAATGCAAAACTTTTTCATGTTGATGGTTTTCTCTGATTCCTAGCCGTTTTCAAGTAATTGCGAAAATGGCGAGATCATTCGTTCTGCCTTTATCGCGAAACTGATTCTTCGAAAATGCATCGCGTGAAGAACCTGAACTTCTCGACACGTGTACTTGA